>NW_019384581.1:393679-402537 GCF_000671375.1 Centruroides sculpturatus | reverse complement strand
ATCCAGTGAAAGTGCTGGTGGAAGTGAAGGAAAGAAAGCAAAAAGCAGTGAATAAAAATTAAAAAAATAATTAAAAAATAAAACAACACTAATTTTTTAAAATCTTTTCTAAGTTATTTTTAAGTTATTGTTACATTATGTTATGTAAGTTAAGTTTTAGTATCATTTCCCTTCTCCCTCTCCTCCGCCACCAGTTTACATTTCCACCGTCGTCTATCCTCAAAGGTAAAGTGCAAATAAAACTACATTTTTTTTTTTATCAATTATTATTCTATTACGGTTATTTATACATTTACAACTACAAAATGCATTTTTTAGTATTTTCCTTACTATAGTTATTATTATTATTTTTTAATGTATTACTTTAGCTTTAATTTGAGTGTTTTTTTCGTGTTGGAACGAATTATTTGGTTTTACATGTAATTGTATGGGGAAAAATGATTCACCTTACGACATTTTCATGATACGATCTGAGTGTCAGAACGGATTAATTTCGTATCTTGAGGTACCACTGTATGCTAATTTATTACTATAAATTTTGTTGATGATAATAAAAAAGCTGAAGACATTTTTAAGTTTAATTTTAGTAATGTTATTATTAAATTAATTTCTTTAATATTTAAAAAAAACCATTATTACCTGAGAAGTCAATGAAATACCATCTTCTAATAGATCAATTTCTTCCTTAAAATTATCTGTTGTTTCGAGATTTCTTCTTTTACAAAGCTGGGAAAAAATTGTTAAAATGACACTTAATATTGATAAGATAAATTAAAGCAAAGAATAAAAACATTAAACAAAAATGTTTTAATATACAATTAAAATTATATTTTGAATTTCATACTGTAGAGAGTATCTAATACATACATATAAACTCCTCCTGTAGTCATGAGTAATATTAACATTAGAGAGGTTGCGGCACAAGTTCAAACGTTACTTGTAAACAGGAAGCAGAAGTACACGATTTACGTTTTAACTCCAAGAAAAAATCATTGCGGAGCATGTTCACATCATCACGTGATTCAGTGAACATCACAGGAAATTTGTTCAAAAATTGGTGGATACATTTAACATATGCCGTGGAATAACAAACCTACTTTAAGACAAGCTATTATGAAGACAAATATATGTAAATTCTATAGGCATTTCGCATCACTTGCTAAAAAATTGAATAATTAAATAACTTCTGGATTAAAATCGTCTGTTTCTTTACAATAGTATTTGTAAATGTTTAAATAATCATTATTTTAATAAAATAGGTCATAATTTTAACCCCAAATACAAAAAAATGAAGTTTAAACTGATCTTCTACTCGCCATGCTAGACGTAGCTGCAACCTCTCTATTGTTTTCGGGTAAATAGACCTTTTTAAGCTCTCTTTTCATGCTGTTACACTCAATATATAGCTGATGATAAAATGATAAATCAATGCAGTGCTTTCAAATGTTAATCATTAATTGCTTGCTTGCAATACAATAGTTTAAAAAGTTGGTATTATGCTAGCTTACTGTTGTTAAAAGTTGGAAGCAGACAAACAATATTGGATAAATTATATGATAATGAATAAATGTTGACTTAAAAATTTTTTAAATTTTAAAATGTCCTTTTAATGTTAGAGTCAATAAAATTAGAATTTACTTTAACTGTAGTCTTATTTTCCTTATTAGTTTAGGAAGTTTCAAAATTATTACAATAAGCAGAATCCACTGTATTTTACATATATTTTCATACATGCAATAAGTTGAAAAAATTATTATATTACAAGAGATGATAAATTAATTTATACAGAAAGAAAAATAAAAAATTGGATAAAAATTAAAATTGTATATTATGATTTAAAAAATAATTTAGAAAAAAAAAAGATTATTCAAAGTTATGTAAAATCACTTTTATTATTCAATAAATATTTTCCATTTATTACTTAAAACAACTGTTTATAAATATTTAGAGATTTCATCATTATTTCCAAAATCTGGAAGTCAGCAAGAACAATAATAAAATAAGAAAAACAACAATAATATACAGAATCTTTCATCAAATAGACATATTAAAAGATAATAAAAGCACCTGTAAATCCAGCTAAAATGAACAAATTTATTATATGAACAAACATTTTCAACTTTTTTAACAGCCATCTTCAGGTTATGAAGAATAAAATTCAAAAAACAAAATTTAAATAAAAGAGAAC
The DNA here is from genome assembly GCF_000671375.1 of Centruroides sculpturatus. Taxonomy (NCBI): domain Eukaryota; kingdom Metazoa; phylum Arthropoda; class Arachnida; order Scorpiones; family Buthidae; genus Centruroides; species Centruroides sculpturatus. Next base: position 400,349 of record NW_019384581.1, on the reverse strand, counting down.
TTGTTAAAGGTATAGTGGAAAAAGATTTAGGGGTAATTGTTCCCCAAGCTTTTTTACTGCTAACATGGATTTCATTATTCCTTTTAAGCATAGTTAATCTTCAATTTAGCTCATACTCAAATTGTGCAGTTTCACCTATGCTAACTAATGACATTCAAATACATTGCTATTAGTTTATATGTTCAAAGAGATGGGATTCTCTATTTTGTACTGTTACAACTTCACACCGTATGCATTAAACTTGTTTCAGTATCATGAAATGTAAAAAAAAAATTAAATATGGACTTATGAAATAAAAATGGACTTTAATAATGAATTTTATTGAGATGAGACCAACATCTTTGGTGAATGACTGTATTAGAAAAAACTGGGATTTAGTAGTTAGTAATGGAAGTGATTTTCAACTAAAACAGAAAAGGATAATGTTTCTTTATCCTTTAACAAGCAAAAAAAGATACAAAATAAAATTTCACTTTTATTAATTTTATTATAATTAATAAAAATAATACCTTAAACCTAGTCTTTCTTTTCACATATAAATATTAGTTGTGATTTATAAGATTTTGTTTATATGTTGAATCAACCTTATTGAATTCTTAAGCTGGAACTAATGCATAACAGAAAATTCACACCTTTCTCTCACTTTCCAGCAGCAACAGCTTAATAAACATGTTTTGAGCCAAATTCAGAGATCTGTGTCAGGTTAAGCATATACAAATATATCAATCTACTATGAAAATAGAGCATTAGTTGTAATTTGTTTATATATTTTTTTATCATCATTGCTTTTCAATGTTTTTAATACAAATATATAATACATTGAAACTTATTAACTGAGAAAAAGCACATTTCAGAAAATAAGAATATAAGTTAGAAGTTGTAACATCAGACTGATTCTTTACATATACAGTAGAGCATCGATTATCCGAAACAATTTGGGACTGGGGTCGTTCGGATAACTAATCACGTATGAAAAAATATATTAACCCATTCCATGTTGAAATTTTTCTCCATTGCATGTCGCTTCACATTAAATTTTCACTGATGTTAAGCCTAACAAAAGTTTTTTTAAAAATAAAAAATGTGGTTATTGTATTGTTAAAAATTATTTCTTTATTTTGTACAAACAAAATAAATATATTGAAAAATATAAAAACAAAAAAATTATACTTCAGAAGTTAATCTAATATCAAAAACATTCCAATTCAGCGACACACGTCCTGACACACAGTCCTCAGAAAAAACACCACACAGAAAAACAAGCAATACTCACCACTCACGATGGGGGGAAGCCTCGTTCAAATACTGGCGCGTCCTTAAGTACCCTCTCGCGGTCATGCTAGTGCTGCCAGCTAAAACATGCACACCAACAATAATAATATTCAAGTAGTCCAAGACATAGCCAAATATTGCAACGCCATAACACTAGTGGAAAGATTATTCAAAACAACTGCAACCTCTCTATTGTTTTCGGGTAAATAGACCTTTTTAAGCTCTCTTTTCATGCTGAATTTGCCGACTGGAACACTTTTGGTTAACCAATGTTTTGGTTGATTGGTATTAGGATAATCGATACTCTACTGTATTACAACGATGATGAAATTTCCTTGGTGTTTTACTAATTAATTGCATTGATAGAAATAAAATTATACAATCTAACAATAATATAAGATGACAGGTTAGGTCTTTATGACTGGTATTCTAATATTTTGCATGAGAATGTACAAAATCAAATGACAAAATATAGATTCATATATTGTTGCAATATTTTTGATAATTTTTAAAACAAGTATCCCTCTTACAACACAACATTTCTACAACACAGTTTCACTTTAACATGGTTGGAAAATTGAGAATATCCCCCATATAACACAGTTTGAGAATTCAGGAAATCGTCTGAACAAAATTTCACAATTTTTAATTGCAAACTCCATTCTTTGAGATATATATATTTATTTAATCTTCTGAAACAATGTTTTCTTAATTTCTTTGATTCATTAACACAAGATGTGTTACAATTTCAACACTTGGCAATACAAACCAGAAGTCACATTATTCCGATTCAAAAATTTTCCCCTGAAAGGAGTTATTTATATTTTTATTTTGTTGTCAGTATAAAAGTTTTCTGTGATAAAATGAGTAATTTAAAAATAAAATGAAATGTTAAAGCTTCCTTGGGGATTAACAAAAGGGCAACTGACAAAAAAGATATTCTGTTAGCAATGGAGTCATGCTGTTCATCTACTAACTGCTTTCAGGGGAAGTTTTGAATTAAAATAACTTGACTTCCAGTTTGCATCAGAAGTTCACATAATCAGGGCATCCTGCCCTAAAGTATCCATATCCAGTCTCGTCTTTCATCAAACTCTATTCTTGAGATTAAGGAAGGACAGATGGATGACAGCGGGAATTTATAGGTCTACAATTTTTTCAAATTGCAGCCCAAATACTAAATTTTCAGAGGTTTCATTTTTGGAAATGCTTGAGAAATGGGTCTTATTATTTGGACAAGGAACTGTTTGTGTTTTAGGCTACATGCTCATCAAGTTTTGTTCAAAAATCCGAAGACTCAAATGTCCAGCCCTCTCAGTGTGACAGCTTACTTTTGCTTTCCAGACACCAATCTGATAATGCTACAAGCACTTGCATTAATTAGTAAGTAAAACTGGTGGTAATAAATAATCTGAAGTGGCAAAAAAAATTTTTAACTGGTAAATAGTTGACAATATTTTTAAATTTTCCAGAGTGACCCATATATATATACTAGCAGACTCACCACACATTGTTATGGCTCAAAATGTATCTCTTATAAATGTATAGCACTTCCCTGCGTGGGGGAATTTCAAAAAATCCCTTGTTAGTGTAGTACATTCTCTTGAAATACCCTATTAAAACGTAATCAAAAACACAAAAAACCACATCTAAAATAGTATAATAGAAGCAGAGTTCTTCACGGTAAGCCTTACTCCTGTCCATCTTCATCCCAGTGGGGGAATTTCGACACGTATATTATATAAAAACATGTGCATATATGAATGCAATGTTGTGTCAAAGTTTCAAAGGAATCGGTAGGAACAAACGAACATTACATTTTTATTTATATAGATATATAGAAGATGATTTGCTTTAGTTCATCCTCACAGAAACACACAATGCCTCACAGAAAAGCAAACTTAGGTCGTCATACTCGTGGAGTTAACACCATCTGTTGGACATAAAAGCCTTAATCCTAGATGGTATCTTTTAATTTATACAAATGTTTAACAGAATAATATACAGCCTATGTCCACCCTGAAGTTCCACTCTAAATATTGGTAAAAGAATTTTTGAAATTGGATGAGTAGTTTCAGAGATTACCCCCTACATCCAAACTTACAAACTTTACCTCTTTATAATATTAGTACTGTATAGATCAGTGTTTTTCAACCTTCTTGAATACGCAACCCCTTTAAAAGTTAAAAAATTCTGGCAACCCCCCCCACAGCCATATTAAAACTATGTCAGTGATTTTAAAAACTACGTATCTTTTTGTTGAGATTTAAATATCGATCAAAAAACTAATTGTACTGTAAAATAAACAGGCACAGCCTTCTTAGTGAAACTGTAGTTTTTTTATTGTAGTGTAGGACCTATAAACACTTATCTTTTTCTTTTACCTGTGACCCCCCGTGTAAGGCTCTGCGACCCCCCTGGGGGTTGCGACCCACAGGTTGAAAAACACTAGTATAGATATTTAAATATATAATGTTATGCCAAATCTAGGAAGATTGCTCATTTCATGAAATAGACAAACCAACTGCTGATTTCATAAATTAAAAAAATTTTCTGCAAATTCACAAAATAAACAACCACAACAATAAACAAGTACAGTATAAATTTACAAACTTCATATTTTGGAATGCTCTTTGCTTCTTTTTTTCATTTATCAATTTCACTTACTAAACTTTCTGCTTGTACTGTACTCCAAAGTCATTGATTTCAAGTCCACCAGTGGCTGAGTGAATAACATTATCAAACACTAATAGTTGGATGTGGATCATATCATCATAGTTGATGGTTTGTCTCTCATCAAGAGGGCTAGCCATGTAAGATTTCTGGCCTTTCTTCATATATATAACACCTAAATAAGTCCCATAGCAAGTCCTCCTTGGAAGTTCATCCTGATGTTGCATTGCCATACCTCATTAAACTAAAGTATTAATTTCAAAATATGAAAAACTAACATAAAAATTTGATATATATTGATTTCTTAATTTACAATAATTTGTTACATTTCACTCTTCTCCAGCATTTCTAAACACCATCACTTGCTGTATTTTCCCCCCTTCATAGTATTATATTCAATAGGAGATGAGCTTTTCAAAATACAGTAGATCCCCCTATAAAAGCGTTTNGTCACATAAATTGTATGTTATATAAAAATTATTATTCAGAAAATCAATTAAAAGTTTAAATTGACGGATTTTCAAACAATTTTTTTCCTAAAGATAAGTAAGTAGGCTATCATCTTATACTGATTAACAATTAGAATTGATTTTGAAATTTAATTTGGATTGGATTGCTGGATAACACAACACATGGGTAATGCCAAGAGGATGCTTCCCAGTACTTTCTATAGGAAAATGGTTCCTATTTAGCATTTAGACAGGTGAATAAAATGCTGAAAACTCCACATGGTGGTGAGGCATAAACCTGTGACAGAACTACTAGTGTTCTGTGGTTTTAACTACTTGATCACCAGTGTGCAAAATTTAATTTAATAATTTTAGAAAATTCTTGATCTAGAAGAAATGATCAGCTTGGAATGGGCCTCAAACTTCTTAAACATGCAAATATATTACTAATGACTATCTGGATCTCAATCTGGATACCAAAATTGTAACTGATAAGAATTGTAAAACTTGAATTGACTAAAAAAATTCAAGATTAGTGTATTTCAGCTTGAAAATTTTTGATAAGTAAAATTTCTGAATAATAATTTTATTGCTTTTCCTTTCTTTTGATAATTAAATGAAAAAATTAGAAGTTATTAGTCTTGAAATAGTTTAAACTTTTAATTAGGATTACCATAATATTCTCTTCTTTGAATGTAAAATTTTTGTCCAGACAAATTTTTTATAGACACACAAAAATGTCTGGATTTTTAACTGTTCTTTTTTACTATTATTATATTAATTGATGTAAAATTGTTTAAACAATACATAATACTGATTAACATTACAATAATACTGGCGTGTGTTTTTTTTATTTACTGAAGTAGATTATTATTCAGAATTGTTCAAAATTGCATAGTTTGTAATAACACATCACAATGCTGATGTAGAAAGATTATGTTTATGATGTAGGCTCAATAGACAAAAGAAAAATTATTTGTTGAATGTGGAAGAAATTTTATTTGTGGGATATAATTGTAAACAAATCACTTGCTCAAATTAACAAACACATCTGGAAAATAATAAATTTCTGCTAAAGAAAATACAATCAAAAGGCAAGTACAAATGGATGCATGTATTTCATGCAAAAGAAAAATCTCATATCTTTAAAATATTAAGAATGATTAATATATTTATGTGTATGGTACCTTATCTTAGACAACACACTTACATTTTGTGATAATTTCCCTTCATTCCATTTTACCATAGTTAAAAATAAAATATAAATAGATGTAAAAAGAAATTAGATGTATTTCAAAATTATTCTATGTAATTGAACATAAATTAACATCTGGACTAATAAAGTCTGCTGTTCATCCATTTACCTACGAATAATGGTTGAACTATATATATACAAGATTTTCACAGAAAACAGTTAATAAATTTTCTAACCTCTAGATAATAATTTCCTAAACTTCTGTGTTGCATCCAGTTGTTGTTCTGTATTCTCGGTGTACAAAGCTGCAGTCATATCTGCGGTAATAACACCCTAGAAGAAAACACACACAACCCATTACAGAAAACTTTAATTAATTTTTTTTTTATACGTTAATGATTTAGTAATGAATGAAAAATAATTGGGAGAAAATAAAGGATATTGGAAAAAGAATAAATTATTTTTGTTTTAGAAGGTGAAAAATATTTATAGAAAAGCCATTTAAATAGTAATACAGTAGTACCTCAGGATACGAACACCCCAGCATACGAAATTTTCAGGATACGACATGAAATTCAAACATATTTTTGCTCCACAATACGAACAAAAACTCACCATACGACGTTACATTAGTTCACAGCGCCATTTTTTATTCACTTCTGTACATTAGTCTCAGTCCGCACGTTTGCTTCATCGTGGAAGGATCTCGCTCGATAAAGGAAATCTTGAGGTATTATCAGAAAATGACAGATTTTACTGAAAAGAAACATCCCGAAAAGGTTCACGCTGGCCGTATTGCTGCTCGGAGTAATGACATTTGCCTAAGTCATTTTAGAAACATTAAAAAGTAGGCCAAGCCGAACCTCTTTGGATAGATATTTTACCAAGCGACCTCTATCCAGTAAAAGTGCTGGTGGAAGTGAAGGAAAGAAAGCAAAAAGCAGTGAATAAAAATTAAAAAAATAATTAAAAAATAAAACAACACTAATTTTTTAAAATCTTTTCTAAGTTATTTTTAAATTATTGTTACATTATGTTATGTAAGTTAAGTTTTAGTATCATTTCCCTTCTCCCTCTCTTC
>NW_019384581.1:381384-391814 GCF_000671375.1 Centruroides sculpturatus | reverse complement strand
AAATTTATATAAAATAATTATAATAAAAACATTTTCTTTTTAATTGTGTAATATGTATTTAATATATTGTTATTCATTAATTTACTATTTAATGTATTGAATTATTTTAACAATGATAATAATCATACCTGACATAGAATGTAAAGAAATTTGAGAAGTTTTCTTCTTATTGAAATTCATGAAAAAATGAATTAACTTCCAAATGATTTTCCATTGTTAATTTCTTTTTTTTAAATTTGGAGTATATATTCAGCATTACATAATTTTAGTATCTAAATAAAAATGAAATAATTGTAAAAATACTCAATATAGTAATATATATGTATTTGTATAAACTGGAAGAAAGCTTATCAGAATCTAAATTAAAAATATATAATTTCAATAAAAGTATTTCATAAATTCAAAGAGCATAAAGTATTCATATAGGTAAAAAGACTATCAGCATTGTCTTTCTAGCTTATTTGTGGTATAAAAGAATTTGAAAAGTACAAATTTATAAATTTTCTTTTTGTTTAATAAATGTTTTTGTTATATGTGGCATTTCAAGTCCATATATAACAAAACATTTAGCAAATCTTATAGCTTATAATAATTAATGTTTTCTACTCATTTATCATTCAAATTACAACACATTTCTGGGAAAATAATTATTTTAATACAATCTGAATATATTTTTAAAAATCAAAATCAAATATCATTTTTAATACTGAAATCATAATATTTTCAAAAATTACTTAAATTTTATTAACCTTAAAAAAATGAAACACATCAATAATATGAAATTGATACTTAGTCATTTCATAAAAATTATGTACTACAAATTCTAGTTCAGAAGTAAAAAAGAAAACCTAAATTTAACATTTTAAATTTTTTAATAAAAAAGGTATATATATTAAATGTCATATTAAAATTATTAAAAAAAAATTATTTCTTTTCATAAATACTTTTCTTTATCTCTCTCACATTATATAACACATTTAACATATATTTTATCTTTATGTAGCTATTATTGAAAATACTAATGTACATAGACTATCTGTACAGTTAACATCTTTTATAATTGAAGATAACTGGTAATCTCATTTTATTACTTGAAATGCTTGCTTTGATAACTGTTATATATGAAGATCTTACAAGATAAAAATAAGAAAATAAAGATAAATATATGACAATAATAATGACAATAGTTATTTTTCAGATTTTATGAATAAATTGATTTTGCTTCAAAAAATCATTATGTAAATAAAAACTCCATGTCTTAAAAACTTGAATAATATAATTTGCTTATGTTAATATAGGTCAAAAAAATAGAANTTATATTTATGAGCATGCGCAATCGAGAAGAACGTGCAGTTTGGAATCTCCGTTATGCAAATTTGAAATATATTTCGATTGATAATTCGATCCTGATGAAGGTTTGTGAATCAGACCGAAAACGTTCGACAGATGTAAACTAGACTGCATTTTAAAGGTATAGTGAATTTTTGTATTCATTAAATTCATTTATATTATTCAATAAATCTATTTTTGCTATCCTGCTGACAAAATCAAACTAGATATGATCTCATTACCATTTTTATTCTATTAAATTTCATAAACCCTTAAAGATATAAAGAAGAATCATTAGGAAGTATAAAATTAAGTAATCTTCAAGTAAGGAGACAATACTAAAATAAAACTTTGATTAACATTTTCTAAGCCATAATTCAATGAGTGAAACAAAACTCTGTATCTTAATTGGAAAATGTAAAATGCAATTTCCTGCATTTGGCAAATTTTTTCTTATTTCATAAAATAAAACATTTGTGATTCAGTGTAAGACATTTTTACAGATAAATATTGTTTTTAATTATTTTTGTATTGTATTTTTCATAGTAATCAGTAAATCTTCCAGATTCATAATAGATACTTGTTTAACTTTTAGAAAGTAATATAAAATTTAATGTAAATAATATAAAATTAAGTAATTTCATTAATTTTTGTTTTTAATGAAACATTCTCTACATAAATATTAATTAATATCAGATTAAAATAATTATTTAAATTAAAATGTATAGTAGACTCATCATTAACTGAAACTAAAGTAACCTGTATCTTATGGGGTAAAAAAAAGTGAAGAAATATTATTTTAAATTAAATCAATTTCTAGTAGAAACATAAGTTTAAACTTGGCATGTCACACCATGAGAAAGCCCACACTTCATGCACCACATTTATCTCCTGCTGCCATTTAACTAAAATTGCATACTGCATTAACAAGTTGTTTTTATGCAAAAACTGGGTTATATTACATTAAGTTTGTCTTAATTTGCTTTTAATTACTATATTTCAATATTAATATCAAGTCAATATAGAGTTTTCTGGTATAGTATGGGGTATAATACTACTTAGTCCTATTTTTAATAGTAGCTCTCAAGCAACCAGTACTACATTTATCTGGCATCTACTAATCCCCATGGGTGCTGGTTAACTCAGAGTCTACTTTATAATGATTTAGCATAATTTTAATTATATGTATAAAGGAAAATCAAAAGGTAAAGTCAATTTGTGTATAAAATTAATAATCCACATCAGATGATTCCATATTACTAAACAAATCTAAAAGTGTCTTTTCCATTTGGGTCTCCTAACCTTAGGGTTTCCATACCTGGTCTTGTCTTTCGTCTACCTAACTTCATTCTCGAGATTAAGGAAAGACAGACAGGCAGACGACAGTGGGAATTTATAGGTCTACAATTTTTTCAAATTGCAGCCCAATTACATTGGCTTTTTTTTTAATTGCACTGTTAAAAAATATACCAGGATTACATTTTTCTAGCCAGAAACAGTCAAATCATTCTAAATTTATAATAGACAGTAAACTATATAAACAACAGTCAAAAAGTAGTTTAGGATGGGAAAATCAGTGAAACAAGTATGGTCAATAAAGATGCCATTTTTTTCATTTCTGAACATTTTAATTCATTTCAAGTTCTGTTCTGCTACAGTCTCTTAGTCTAGTTTATTATGAAATCAGTTAACTTATTCATAAAAATAAAATATATATTTAAACTACAGTATTGATATATATACAGTGGTACCTCAGGATACGAAATTAATCCGTTCCGAAACTGAGATCGTATCATGAAAATGTCGTAAGGTGGATCATCTTTTCCCATACGATTACATGTAAAACCAAATAATTCGTTCCAACGCGAAAAACATACTCAAATTAAAGCCAAGTAATACATTAAAAAAAATAACTGTAGTAAGAAAAACAAATGAAAAATGCAAACTAATGTAACATTGTATGGTGAGTTCTTGTTCGTATCGTGGAGCAAAAATATGTTCGAATTTCATGTCGTATCCTGAAAATTTCGTATGCTGGGGCGTTCGTAACCTGAGATACCACTGTAGTAAAATATATATTTAAACTACAGTATTGTAAATGATATTTGTACTGTACTGTACATGACTTGAAAATATTGTAAATGCAAATTAACATCTTAATTCTTATTACTTATCAAATATGATAAGAAATTAAATAATTTACCTCATTCTCTCTCTTCTGCTTTCGTAACTGAACACCTTCTTCTTCTCGCCGCCGCCTCATTTCCTGTGCATCTAATCCCATATTTTTATATCGGTAACGGTGAGTTGTGTTGTTAGACATTTTGCTAGAAATTAGAAATAACAAGACCAGTTTTACAATAAAAAATAGAAATACAATATTAAATTAACAATTCATTAAATAAAATGAAGTTTTAGTAGAATTTAAAGAAGTACAAAAAAATGCAGTTTTAGAATTATTTTTACGAGAACAATATCAATTGAAAAATTAAGGAAATATATATATAATTTTTATCATTGTTAAAAAGTATTTAATAATAAAGGTTTAATAACTAAAATATTTTTTATTGAATGTACTGTACAACATTGACATTTTGTGCAATAAGGAAACAGCTTGAAATTTTTGCTTAATATAAATGATGTTTCCTGTTACTAACTACATATAATCTAATATAATTTTTATATAAATGTTTTTAAATTTATTAAATATTTTCCTTTGAGAAACTGCTTTTTAATAGGAAAAAGTTTTCATATTAAATAAATTGTACAAAAATAAATGTACATTTACATCAGTGATTCCCAAAGTGGATGGTACAAGACTCAAAGGGGGACGATGAAAGGTAACGGGGTAATAGGAGCATTGGAAGATGAAAATTTACTATTCAATTTTAAACAAATACACTGTAATGCCAGTTTNAAACTGTAAAAAATCAATTATAATTTACATTAAATTATTTATTTTCTGTAAAGATCAAATTTTAGCAATTTTGTAAAAACCAAACCTCTCAATAAAAATTAAATTCTTCCAGAAAAAGATTTTATCACAAACCAAACTAAATCTAATTTTTTCTCTTAGAAAATAATTTTAATAAAATATCTCTATCAGAAAAAAAATATCAAAAAATAATTACAAACTTATTTATTATGTTTATTTTCTAATTAAAATTCATGTAGCTAAGTTACTGTTAAATTAAAACAATAGTGAATTTAATTTAGTTTACAGAGTAATGTGATTTGATTTAATTTTTTTAAAAATAGACCTATTATAAATGTCAATTACCAGTAGAAATAAAATGAAACACTAAACAATTATAATCTTGGAAACAACTCCAATTCATAAATATAATAAACCATATCCTGTTTTTTTTTAGACTTTATTCTGATTCCAAAGAAGCAATTTTAATTTATAATACTAAACAATCATCAAACCTTATAAATTAACTAAGTTAAAAAAACCTTTAACTGTATTAATTAATTACTAGATATGCTAACTTTTTAATTTTCAACAAAACTAAAAACTGACGAGTAATTAAATATAACTGATTACTTATTGATGCTGATGAAATATAATATATGAATTTAAAAAACTAAAAATTTGCTATTTTAAATTTAAAGTCAATAAAAACTTAAATTCCATCAAAAATAAGAATTGCTTATATAATAGCTTTTGGTTTTTAATTACAACTACCAGTAATAAAATAATATTTTTATTTCTACTTTATTTTATTAATAGCCACTAAAGATAAGTTTATCATAGATCATCATAGCAACATTTAAAAAAGTGTACTGTATTTGTAGATTTCAGATTAATAAAACTGAAAAAATAGATCTGAGTGTGTTCTAAATTTTAAGCGATACCAAATCCAAATTATTTTAATATAAATATTTAGAATAACTTGCATTGTATAACAAAAATAATTAGCTGTGCATAATTATATTCAACTGATTCAGACAATGTTTTCTTTTAAATTAAATCTAGAATTCTACTATGTTGCACTACCTGTTTTGGAAATATTTTGTATTTGAATATTAAATTCTATTCTATTGATAAGTCATATTTTATATTTGAATCTTATTCAAGCCTACATATTTACAACTGCTGTTCTTTGTTTGAATGTATATAAGCTGATGTTGATCCGTAAAAGAGATTAAAAATGTTCCTACTAATAAAAAGTATTTGGGTCTATGAACTAAGCAGTTTTGATATATATTCTACAATTTTATTCATGAATTTATTTTAACAATATGTAAAATATAAGTTTATTAAACTTTCTAATTTCATTGCAATATTAAAATTAACTTTTAACCTTGTTATCCAATCCTAATGCTCATTGGTTTCATTGATAGAAAAAATATATATCAAGTATATTTATGTTAACTCTCCAATTATATTTATAAAAATATTTTGCACTTATTAATTTAAATGTCCAATATCATTTTATAGAACTTCTAAAAACAATTATTTCTTCATTATCATTTTCCCAGCAGAATGTTTTGTTCATAGTTACAGATTCTCAGTTTCTGATCTCAAATTTACTTGATATAATTGATATAACAATCATAGAACTTTATCTTACTTGCATGTTAAACTTGGCTTACTTATCAAATTTCAGTTTTTTCTCACTTATATTTGAATGATCAAATTTCAAATTAGCTAATTACTGTGACTGTCACAAAACATCCAAGCATGATAAAAACAAGATTAAATAACAACAAAACAATTATGATCAAATTTCAAATTAGCTAATTACTGTGACTGTCACAAAACATCCAAGCATGATAAAAACAAGATTAAATAACAATAAAACAATTATTAAAAAACTAAAGCATCATTTAAAAAAAATAAACAAACAAAGCTATATTTGAGAGTTGGATAATTTGCTATTTATTAAATCCTGTCTATAGCTAATATTAGCTATACAAAAGAAGCAAAACCTGACAAATAAGTAATGATACAAGTGACAACATACGAGAAAGTTTTCTTTTTTGCCATTTTCACCATTTAGAGTATGAAGAGGAGTACATTCTTGTCATATTAATATGACAATAATAATAAAGAATTGACATCCTTTAAATACTATACAGTTTGTAAAGCTTTGTAGACACTGTTAAATAATTGTTGTTGTAACTTCAAATGCTTAAGTGGACCAACAGAATATTGATCCAGTTAAGCATCTGAAGTTACAGATTTGATGTATGAAGTTTGAGAGTTTTGTGATACTTTGCAATTTGATTAAACAATAAGATAAACTTAAAAAATTATGTTCATTTGTGTAAATTTAGAACTAGACTGAAAAAATATTTAATTACATAATTTTATTTAACATATATATTAATCCAATTAAAACTCTTAAAACATAGAATTCTTCTGCCCTTTTAGGCAGGGTTATAAAGGAAAATTATAACAAATTCTGACAAATAAGCACTTAAAAGTTTAAAAAAAAAATACTGTAAATATATTACCATACATATTAGCATTAAAATTTTTTTCAATAACTGAATGATTAAAAGATCAACCAACATACAGATAATATATATACCAACAATCTTTAAAGCCATTTTAAATTCTACAAGAGATAAATATAATAATAAAGTCAGGAAAGTGTCAATTTACTAAAAGTTCAATTCATTACTAATATTTAGACTTTATGAAAAAATTTGAGAGAAATTCTTAAATACATTGAAAAATTTATTAATTTCATTTAATAATATGTAATAAAAACACAGATTGCACAGATTTTTTCTCTGATTTCATTGGTCCTTGCATAAAGAAAAAAAATTTCAAATCAATAAAGTTTCATTAACCTCTAATCTATTTTTACTATCTGACAATTGATTAAAAATGCATTAATAACTTAGTTTTGTTAATTTTTTAGCTATTGCTTCTTGAGTTAATATTTAGCACTTTAGTTTTTACTATGAAAAATTTTCTGTGTAAAATAATGAGCTTTTAATTATATTTCTCATCAGTTAATGCAGATAGGTGTGATGTTAAAGCTAAACTGTCAAATTCATTGTCAAAAATATCTTAATTATTTAATAATCAGATTGATTTCTAGAGATTATTGATAGGCTTATCTGTTCTGTAATTAAATATAAAACATGAAGAAGGTGTAATTTATCATCAATGAATTGCTTTCAGTATATTAAGGAGAGCATACATCATAATTTTATGCAGATAACCCACAAATTGTGTTTATAAGAAAATCTGAAACCAGGTGCAAGCTATGCAGTGGGGGTGTGGATGATTTTAAATTTTACCTATATGATGTAATTTCAAAGAACTCTGACAAATAAAACATGTGATGTGATAATCATCATCCTAATAAACTATAAATTCATTGTTCTTTCAAATTTTAAAAAGCCATAATCATAGACAAAACAATCCATTATAACAGACTAGACATTACACTCACTGACAAACAAAAAACTCACCTGCATCAGACATAGTTGCAGCAACATGCACAACATACAAAACATATACACTGAAAAAAATTATCAAATATTCAGAATTTGCTCACAAAATAAATGCATGTAGATGTTGGTAGTCTTTCCTTGCACATGCATCATACTACATAAAGTCTAGAGACATTAAACTTTAACAAAATATCACATTACAGAAGCAACTGAACTAAACACGTCATATAGGAAATTCTTAAATATAGATGTTATAGTTATGTGCTATTCATGTATGTAATAGTTTTTCTATAGATATACCTTAATTTTTGTCCTGAATAGTACTGAGCACAGGTATTACATAGTAGAATGCAATCTGCCAGCAGCTTAATAATAAGAATAAAAGTAAAAACAAATTAAAAATAATTTTAATATAGTTATTATAAGCTCAGTTCATAGTGATTCATTGGTAAATAACAGAAAGAATGAATATTGTATCAGCAATGACATCCTTTCTGGCAAACTTCTGCTTTGCAAATTGTGACTGCATTTTAATATATTAAATTTCATTGCTACTAGCCAATAATCAGAATGATGAATTTCTGGAGGTAACATAGAGAGATTTAAAACACAACAGCTGTAAAAAATACCTTCTTAATAAAAAATATTCTTATAGTTTAATTTTGAATTTTAGATAAATAGATGAAACAAACAATTTGCTATTATCAGCTACCATCTTGTTTTAATATTTGCAATAGGAATTATGTAATTTAAATCTTACTATTTGATTCTTACTGCAATTTCACAAAATGAGCAATCATTTTGTAAAATTGCAATTAGAATTAAAACTCATTATGTAAAAATAAATCATTTTTGCATTCCACTTTTTCTAGTATCCATCTAAACTAGTGTTTCTCAACCTCTAACATATTGTCGCCCCCTTCAACGTAGTATCGCTCCCCTTTAATAAAACTGCTACGTAGTATCGCCCCTTCACTTCAAAATTCCGATGTCCAGGGCCAAGGCTAACGCCAAATTCGTACTGCATTGAATAGACTAGTGACTAGTTTAATGTTATTTGTTTAATTAATTATTGTACGATATAATGAATAAAATAATTAATTATTCTTAATATAATGTTTTACTATATCGCCCAGAAAATTGTTTTTCGCCCCCAAAATATAAATTGTTACAAATCACCCCTCAACATGGAAAAACGCCCACATGGGGGCGATATCGCCCCCGTTGAGAAACACTGATATAGACATTCAACCCTCGAACAATGACATTCTTCTGCTGCAAGACAAAAAGTTTATAGTTAAAGTCCGAATCCGTCATTTTGTTTTGGGTTCCGGGAACAACTTTGACCTCCACATCTGCAGGACCAACTGTATCTCACACAATAGGAGATCACCTTACTAATTTTTCCTACCTGAAGCTATAAAAGCGACTTCTTTCCCCCTCCTGGGGGGAATCTCACATCTATGGTCTAAAAGGATTATGTCTCCGGGAAACTTTAACTTTGTGCGTCGAACTCTGTGTTTACGTGGAAGTTGACTAGAGGTATGAAACAAATCAATGTAAACTCTCTCTCCGCGAGTTAGGAGCTAATAGTGAACTAAATTCATTTCTCCCCCATGTTAGATTTTGTAACCTATTTTTTTCGTTAATCTAATAAATTGTTGTTCTCATTGTTAAATGGTGTTGTTTACTTGCATATTGCCTATGCTACATCGACGACCCCTCTCACCTTCTCCACTCGATCTGACAAAAAGCATCCCGACCCTTCGGGACCGCATTCGAAATTTAGCCATCTTGACACATGAGTAGGTTTAACGACCTGTCGCCAAAAAGGGAGAATCGACGGTTCCCGACTTCCCCGGCGGTTCACATATTGGTGTAAGGGGTGAGGTTTGATTTCCTCGAACTTTCGATAAGGCGAAAAAGGCTATATCCGAGTAAACGATGGTTTCGAGTCGAATCAGGGACCTTAGAATTAGGTGAATAGTTAAAGTAGTATAGAAAGTAGATATATTATTAGGGAAAAATGGCGGATGATCCCCAACCTCAACCTGCAGCTGGGCCAGGCAACCCAAATCCTAATCCTAATCTAAATTCGGCACCGAGCCCTCTTACGTTAGGAGGTTTAGGCGGTATAATACCTTTATTACCCGTATTTTCGGGAAAAGCGGGAGGTCCAAGGGTAACCGATTTTTTCGATTCGTTGGCGGATGTTACGAAAGTATCAGCCTGGTCGAAGGCTCAAATGTTAGCCGTAGCAAAGCTTAAATTGACGGGAATAGCTAGGGAATTCGTGAGAAAGGATAGGAGAATCAAAGAGATAGATGATTTTGACAAATTCAAGTGTATTCTGATACAGCACTTTGAGCATGAACCATTTTCGTTTAGACTAAGCAGATTTTATACTTGTGTGCAAAAAAAGAGGCGAAGATGTGCAGACATATGCTGCTTGGTTACAAGCTTTAGCAACAAAGATCGAAGTCACAGTAGAACCAGGTGCAAATGATGCAGAAGTCGCTTTAATCCAAAGAATTCAAAATAAAGAATTAGATGAAAGATTAAATGCACAATTTTTTATGTGGAATAGATACACGCATTAGACAAAGAACTATGAGCCGCAACCTAAAACGTTTGATGATGCCTTGAAGGCAGCAATAAGTGAGGAGACAATCGAGGAACTTACC
>NW_019384581.1:277660-378430 GCF_000671375.1 Centruroides sculpturatus | reverse complement strand
GTTCCGAAACTGAGATCGTATCATGAAAATGTCGTAAGGTGGATCATCTTTTCCCATACGATTACATGTAAAACCAAATAATTCGTTCCAACGCGAAAAACATACTCAAATTAAAGCCAAGTAATACATTAAAAAAAATAACTGTAGTAAGAAAAACAAATGAAAAATGCGAACTAATGTAACATTGTATGGTGAGTTCTTGTTCGTATCGTGGAGCAAAAATATGTTCGAATTTCATGTCGTATCCTGAAAATTTCGTATGCTGGGGCGTTCGTAACCTGAGATACCACTGTAGTAAAATATATATTTAAACTACAGTATTGTAAATGATATTTGTACTGTACTGTACATGACTTGAAAATATTGTAAATGCAAATTAACATCTTAATTCTTATTACTTATCAAATATGATAAGAAATTAAATAATTTACCTCATTCTCTCTCTTCTGCTTTCGTAACTGAACACCTTCTTCTTCTCGCCGCCGCCTCATTTCCTGTGCATCTAATCCCATATTTTTATATCGGTAACGGTGAGTTGTGTTGTTAGACATTTTGCTAGAAATTAGAAATAACAAGACCAGTTTTACAATAAAAAATAGAAATACAATATTAAATTAACAATTCATTAAATAAAATGAAGTTTTAGTAGAATTTAAAGAAGTACAAAAAAATGCAGTTTTAGAATTATTTTTACGAGAACAATATCAATTGAAAAATTAAGGAAATATATATATAATTTTTATCATTGTTAAAAAGTATTTAATAATAAAGGTTTAATAACTAAAATATTTTTTATTGAATGTACTGTACAACATTGACATTTTGTGCAATAAGGAAACAGCTTGAAATTTTTGCTTAATATAAATGATGTTTCCTGTAACTAACTACATATAATCTAATATAATTTTTATATAAATGTTTTTAAATTTATTAAATATTTTCCTTTGAGAAACTGCTTTTTAATAGGAAAAAGTTTTCATATTAAATAAATTGTACAAAAATAAATGTACATTTACATCAGTGATTCCCAAAGTGGATGGTACAAGACTCAAAGGGGGACGATGAAAGGTAACGGGGTAATAGGAGCATTGGAAGATGAAAATTTACTATTCAATTTTAAACAAATACACTGTAATGCCAGTTTTGAGACAAACTATTTTATTAATTAAGTTCATAAGATACATTTAGACAATTATTTTTTAATTTATAAAATAAATGCTTAAATTTAAAAAATTTATTTTTCAAGATACCATTTTTGACTGATTTTACAGGGGTGCTAAAAATTATATGCACTAAAAGGAAACAGTAGTCCAAAAGTTTGGAAAAAACTGATTTAGATGATTAGAAATTGATCAGTTGCATGTAATAGCAGAAAATGTTGATACCTAATATTGATTAATCCATTTAATAAAAATTCAATGAAAACACAAGAATCTTTCCTTTAAGTCAAAAGAGTCAATATGACAAATCATACAAAAATAGATTACTACTACTTTATATTGTTTAATAATGTTTTATCTTTAAATAATTTACTATAATAAAACAATTATTAAAAAACTAAAGCATCATTTAAAAAAATAAACAAACAAAGCTATATAACTTGGCATGTCACACCATGAGAAAGCCCACACTTCATGCACCACATTTATCTCCTGCTGCCATTTAACTAAAATTGCATACTGCATTAACAAGTTGTTTTTATGCAAAAACTGGGTTATATTACATTAAGTTTGTCTTAATTTGCTTTTAATTACTATATTTCAATATTAATATCAAGTCAATATAGAGTTTTCTGGTATAGTATGGGGTATAATACTACTTAGTCCTATTTTTAATAGTAGCTCTCAAGCAACCAGTACTACATTTATCTGGCATCTACTAATCCCCATGCTGGTTAACTCAGAGTCTACTTTATAATGATTTAGCATAATTTTAATTATATGTATAAAGGAAAATCAAAAGGTAAAGTCAATTTGTGTATAAAATTAATAATCCACATCAGATGATTCCATATTACTAAACAAATCTAAAAGTGTCTTTTCCATTTGGGTCTCCTAACCTTAGGGTTTCCATACCTGGTCTTGTCTTTCGTCTACCTAACTTCATTCTCGAGATTAAGGAAAGACAGACAGGCAGACGACAGTGGGAATTTATAGGTCTACAATTTTTTCAAATTGCAGCCCAATTACATTGGCTTTTTTTTTAATTGCACTGTTAAAAAATATACCAGGATTACATTTTTCTAGCCAGAAACAGTCAAATCATTCTAAATTTATAATAGACAGTAAACTATATAAACAACAGTCAAAAAGTAGTTTAGGATGGGAAAATCAGTGAAACAAGTATGGTCAATAAAGATGCCATTTTTTTCATTTCTGAACATTTTAATTCATTTCAAGTTCTGTTCTGCTACAGTCTCTTAGTCTAGTTTATTATGAAATCAGTTAACTTATTCATAAAAATAAAATATATATTTAAACTACAGTATTGATATANCCTTGCATAAAGAAAAAAAATTTCAAATCAATAAAGTTTCATTAACCTCTAATCTATTTTTACTATCTGACAATTGATTAAAAATGCATTAATAACTTAGTTTTGTTAATTTTTTAGCTATTGCTTCTTGAGTTAATATTTAGCACTTTAGTTTTTACTATGAAAAATTTTCTGTGTAAAATAATGAGCTTTTAATTATATTTCTCATCAGTTAATGCAGATAGGTGTGATGTTAAAGCTAAACTGTCAAATTCATTGTCAAAAATATCTTAATTATTTAATAATCAGATTGATTTCTAGAGATTATTGATAGGCTTATCTGTTCTGTAATTAAATATAAAACATGAAGAAGGTGTAATTTATCATCAATGAATTGCTTTCAGTATATTAAGGAGAGCATACATCATAATTTTATGCAGATAACTCACAAATTGTGTTTATAAGAAAATCTGAAACCAGGTGCAAGCTATGCAGTGGGGGTGTGGATGATTTTAAATTTTACCTATATGATGTAATTTCAAAGAACTCTGACAAATAAAACATGTGATGTGATAATCATCATCCTAATAAACTATAAATTCATTGTTCTTTCAAATTTTAAAAAGCCATAATCATAGACAAAACAATCCATTATAACAGACTAGACATTACACTCACTGACAAACAAAAAACTCACCTGCATCAGACATAGTTGCAGCAACATGCACAACATACAAAACATATACACTGAAAAAAATTATCAAATATTCAGAATTTGCTCACAAAATAAATGCATGTAGATGTTGGTAGTCTTTCCTTGCACATGCATCATACTACATAAAGTCTAGAGACATTAAACTTTAACAAAATATCACATTACAGAAGCAACTGAACTAAACACGTCATATAGGAAATTCTTAAATATAGATGTTATAGTTATGTGCTATTCATGTATGTAATAGTTTTTCTATAGATATACCTTAATTTTTGTCCTGAATAGTACTGAGCACAGGTATTACATAGTAGAATGCAATCTGCCAGCAGCTTAATAATAAGAATAAAAGTAAAAACAAATTAAAAATAATTTTAATATAGTTATTATAAGCTCAGTTCATAGTGATTCATTGGTAAATAACAGAAAGAATGAATATTGTATCAGCAATGACATCCTTTCTGGCAAACTTCTGCTTTGCAAATTGTGACTGCATTTTAATATATTAAATTTCATTGCTACTAGCCAATAATCAGAATGATGAATTTCTGGAGGTAACATAGAGAGATTTAAAACACAACAGCTGTAAAAAATACCTTCTTAATAAAAAATATTCTTATAGTTTAATTTTGAATTTTAGATAAATAGATGAAACAAACAATTTGCTATTATCAGCTACCATCTTGTTTTAATATTTGCAATAGGAATTATGTAATTTAAATCTTACTATTTGATTCTTACTGCAATTTCACAAAATGAGCAATCATTTTGTAAAATTGCAATTAGAATTAAAACTCATTATGTAAAAATAAATCATTTTTGCATTCCACTTTTTCTAGTATCCATCTAAACTAGTGTTTCTCAACCTCTAACATATTGTCGCCCCCTTCAACGTAGTATCGCTCCCCTTTAATAAAACTGCTACGTAGTATCGCCCCCTTCACTTCAAAATTCCGATGTCCAGGGCCAAGGCTAACGCCAAATTCGTACTGCATTGAATAGACTAGTGACTAGTTTAATGTTATTTGTTTAATTAATTATTGTACGATATAATGAATAAAATAATTAATTATTCTTAATATAATGTTTTACTATATCGCCCAGAAAATTGTTTTTTGCCCCCCCCCAAAATATAAATTGTTACTAATCGCCCCCTAAACATGGAAAAACGCCCACATGGGGGTGATATCGCCCCCATTGAGAAACACTGATCTAAACTAACTTCCACAGCAAATGAATGTTGAACAATTGACTTTCAAATCCATGCCACTGTATATTATAGACATTAAAATTATTTTCTGTTTATTTTTTTTGTGTTTGTGTTTAAAAAAAATATAATAATTTTGGAGACACGTAGTATTTGATGGGGCAAGTTATATAAAGATTTTATTTCTCTTCTAGCAACTTTCTGTAGAATATGCATCATTGTGGATGATCTGCATATTATCAAGCACGAAATTAAAATGCAAAGAAAAATTCCATAAATAAGAATATTGTATAGCTTAGTCATAGAATTAGTTATCAGATTTTTCTAAAATTCCAATGGAAATAAATGTGAAACATTGATTGCATTTAAAAAGGATTTCATTAAAGATGGTATAAAATTGAAATGATTTTTACAAAGTTTAATCTAATCATTATTTCTCTGTAGAAGTTAAAGATACTGTCAAACACCATTCTATTATAGACTAACCTTACACTTCAGTTGATATCTTTAAACTTCAAACATTTTCAACCTTTCTAAGGCCATTGGGGCACAACTTATCTTACAGGCACAATTTGAATTCCAGATTAGTCTACAGTATTTATGTTTCCTTCAGTTTTGAGTGAATTAGCAAACTCCATTCATCCAGATTGATTTAAATATTTGTTTCATTTTAAATTTATACACACTTGTGGAAAAATTATTATTATTTTGCAATGTTTGTGAGATCATTAAAACATTATTTATGGCCTTAATTTGTACCTATGTAACAATCTCATGTCTGTAAGGATAAGAATACAAACTATTTGTATACACTGAATAAATTTCATGTTTCTATTTATGTAATGTTAATGTTCGTATTGTTTTCAAAGTTAGTCAAGCATGCAAGTTTATTTTCAATCATTAAAAAGTATTTTAAGTAAGGAATTTTAGATTTTTATTTCAATACCCCACTAATATCAGTTTATACAGATTGGGTCTGGTCTCTGGTCCCGTTTGATCCAGATAAATGGGGTTTGACTATGTATTTTTCTAGAATAATAATATATCAGTAAATTTTTAAAGATTTAAACTGTAAAACATTCATTTGAAACATCTGTACTTTATATTAGTGCTCATAAAAATGTTTTTGACAAAGTTGAATAAGTTTATATGATGATAAAATATTATTTGGGTGTAGAATTTAGTTTTTTTTTTTTTGCTGAATTCATCCCATATATTAAAAACTTATCTTAGTAGAAACTGTTTGCTTTAGATATCTGTTAACAAAAAATTCAAATAATAATTTTTTTCCAGTTGCATAGTATTTAAAACATTACACTACTCCCAAATACTGGATTTTGAATGCAACCTTTAAACCTCTTACCTTTAAAATTCCAAACAAAATTAGAATTCTACTATATCAGTAATGAGACAGATGATGATGAGGATTAGATTTAATTCAATAACAAATCAAGTCGTATCACATACTGTACTAACTTAAAACGTTTTGTGATATATGGTATTGACATGATGTTTTCTCAATTATAAAGAATTAATTTACTAAACACTGGATTAATATTAGTCTATTAATAATCATACAAAGCAAAGCACTTTTGTGTAAAGGTAGACAGTTAGGCATCCATCTTGTACAAATTTTAATTATTACATTAATTTTAAATTAAATTTAATGATTTAAAATATTGTGGAAAGATAGTCTTAAGATTCTAAATTTGTGATTTAGAAATTATAAAGTTCAGACTTGATTGTTTATATGATAAAGCACTACTGTACTAACTTATCACACAAGTTATCAACTTTAATAAATTATATTAGCTTTACCACATCCAGTTTATATTAAAAAATGTTTATCATCAAAAGTTAATATTTAAAAAATTTGAATTTACTATTACTTTTTGATAAAGTTTTATATGTTTAAAACATTAAACTTTTAAACATTTACAAAGCTTTTAATATACATATCTAAAATTATGCAACAAATTATGAATTTTTTCATAATAAATCTATGATCTTTACATAAACTACAGTATGATCTTGTTTTACAAGGCTGCATGTCAACAGATGAAAATCCACATAAATCTGTACTCCATCCCAAGTTGTCTAGACACTTGTGCAAACCATTTACAATTAGTAGAAAACTGTTAAGATGGATTTGATACTATCCTTCCATTGTGGTTTGTTTTGTTACATAGCATCAAAAGTTTTATTTCGTTTTATTTTTACATTAATCTCATACTGAATACACAAAATTCTTTTTGGCTTTCTTTGTGTCATCTTTAATGATGACACAAAGAAACCTTTAAACCTTCTAAGAGAAATTAAAACATTCTATTTTAATTTCTCTTAATAATTTATTCACAAAGTTGGACTACAGAAAATTGCTTCTGATTTTTATACCATTACCTTGCTTCAAAATAAACTTCAGAATAAAAAAAGTCAGTGTGTGCATCAACAATCAGAATTATCCTTGTGCATCTAATAGGTTAACCATATCATTCACTATATACAAAAACAAATCCACATATATCAATCTTGCATAAAACAAGACCCTACTATATAATCAATGAATGTTACATATAATAAAAAAAATTGTCTGTTGTCATGAAATCAACCTAAAAAACAAGCAATAGGAATTAATTTAATTCTTACTATGTCATGTTTTTCAGAAATCATGTTTTTTTTTTTCAGATAGTTCTAACTATATATTGGGACTTTCTTTTCCAATTCCATTCTTTTCCTAGTTCCTTTCATTTTACTTACATTAGTACAGTAGAGTATCGATTATCTGAAACAATCCAGGACTGGGGTTGTTCGGATAACCGATCATTTACGAAAAAATATATTAAACACAAAACTGTACAGTATATATTTTGTATTATATGTCTTACGAATACATACCTTACATAAAGTAGTACATTAAAGTAGGCCTACAGTTTAGGTTGGCAGGGAGGGGGAGAGTGCTGTGGCGCTACAGCAGTAGCGGAAATTTGAATTTGCCGACTGAAACGATTTTGGTTAACTGATGTTTTGATTGATCGGTATTCGGATAATCGATGCTCTACTGTAGTTTGTTGTAGATGTATTATAAATAAGTGAAATAAAATAAAATAAAAATAAATTAAATATTTGAGACAGGTATGTGTACTGGTTGATGAATGTGACAATTATTCTTGTTAGAAACAACAATTGTCTTAGAAAGAGCTACAGCTGAAACATACAAAATAAATTCAAAAAAAGATTATGAAAACATTGATTGGAAAACTGGCAATACATTCTATGTAATCCATTCATTTGGCATTTCGTTAAACTGAAAATACTTTTTAACAATTCATTTTTAACAATATTTAATTACAACATTCAGCTTATTTGTGTTTAGCATAAAATTATATGTAATAATTGGGCATGTAATAATAAGTTAATATAACACATAAGATTAACAACTTCCATCATTTTGGTACTTTGAAACCGTGCTAGTAGTTATTAGTAGTAATTCAAACACAAATTATTATTGTATTTATTTTCAGGCACTTGGCAAATTTTATCATCAAATTTTTTATTTAGTTGATACGTGTTGATATTATTTACACACGTTTCGGGCATTTATTGCCCCTCTTCAGCCAACTTGTAGTTTTTCTCTGTAATTGTTGTTGTTTTTTTGTTGACCCTTATCCATTTTTTGATGATTGTTGCCGTTTCAGCTTCGGAATTCTTATTCTGGTACTTTGAAACCGTGCTAGTAGTTATTAGTAGTAATTCAAACACAAATTATTATTGTATTTATTTTCAAGAGGGGCAATAAATGCCCGAAACGTGTGTAAATAATATCAACACGTATCAACTAAATAAAAAATTTGATGATAAAATTTGCCAAGTGCCTGAAAATAAATACAATAATAATTTGTGTTTGAATTACTACTAATAACTACTAGCACGGTTTCAAAGTACCAGAATAAGAATTCCGAAGCTGAAACGGCAACAATCATCAAAAAATGGATAAGGGTCAACAAAAAAACAACAACAATTACAGAGAAAAACTACAAGTTGGCTGAAGAGGGGCAATAAATGCCCGAAACGTGTGTAAATAATATCAACACGTATCAACTAAATAAAAAATTTGATGATAAAATTTGCCAAGTGCCTGAAAATAAATACAATAAAAATTTAATAATAATAATAACTTCCATCATATTCTTCACATAAAAAACTGTCAGTAAAATAAATTTTAAAGTATAATGATTATGAATTTATATAATTTATTAAAATATTCTAAGTTCTTATTTATTGAAAATTTAATGTAAGTTTTAATATAATCATTTATTACGATTGAAATACAGTGACCTCTCATTTAAGAGACATTTTTCACCGATCCTGGCTGATAATGTCTAAAATCTCTCATTTGAATGACACACTCAGTTCTACACCCCTTCAAATATTTCAGACTATTGTATTTTTCTCTCACTTTACCATTGCAATTTCAATCACAAGAACCGAGTGATCACTTTGCCATGGGTCAATCAGGTGCCCAGGAAGACAATAAAGCAAAGAGGATTATCGTAGTGGACATATCTGATTTTAGAAAGAGAATGGTTGCTGGATATATGTTTGAATAAAACAAAGTGTCATAATTCCCTTTAGCAACCACTGTCATGTATGTCCAGACTATTGTTGCATTCCCCTAAAGATGTTGCCAGGTATGTATTGACTAATAACTTTGGTATGAATTGTGTCAAGCCATGATTATTTACATTCATATTTTTCAAATTTTGACAAATTGACCTTCTCTAACATGGATTCTATCTATGTCAAAGTAACCTTTGGACAGCCAACAAAATTTCCAAAATCCACATACTTCTAGTTTCTACCCTACAGAAATTTTAATATAAAGAAAAATACAGTACTGTACATCAGCCCCGCAGGCCCACTTTTGCAGTGAAACTTGGATATGCATATTAATTTCTGGGTGATGTAGGTAGCAACATTGTTGAATTTAACTTTGTATTTTAAATTTAAAAGAAACAATGCTTTTAATTGTGGTAATCAATACTGAAAGAGTTACAGTTATATTTTTAACATTTTTCATTCAAATTGTTCAATTTCTTCTTTTGTACAACTCTCTCACTTATATGACTTTTATCATAGGTCCCTTTAGAATCATATATCTGGAGGTCACTCACTGTATTTGAAATCTAAAACTTTTTATGCTCTATAGTAATTCATCATCTTATTAAGATGCAATAAACATTTTTGTCCATATTAAAAATGCCAAGATGACTCCATTAATATATTTGAAAATATTCACTAGATGTTAATAAAATTTTCATGAAATAAAATGAACTGTTTGCTATATTTATATACACACTCTGGTTTGGCATTGAATATATACAGTATTTTAAGTTTAAAAAGACACAAATAGAGATAAAAGATATTTATATTTTTGTAACTCAGAGAATTACTCACGATGCTTTTTGACACCTAGAAGGCAAGAAACGGACTAAAAATATTTTTATATTCTGTTATTGCATGAATATTGTAAGGAAACTATATTCTTCACTTTAAACTAATTACTTCTGTTTTTTTAAGTATATTTTCACACTTATAAACAAATTTCTAGTGATAAGAAATACAATATTTTTGATTATGAAATAAATGTATAAATGACATACACGACAGTGAATTATGTGACTACAATCCAGTATTACACGTAACGAGCTTGTGTATCAGAATGGGAAGAGAAAAAGATTTGAGACGTAGACACGATATAGAAGATGGCTCATTGAAGTTATTCCATTTCGTTCTCAAAATACACTTTGCAATTTTTATCGACGAGCTTCCTTACATAGTTTTACGACACGATATTCCATATGATATTTATATTAAAATAACACTTTAGATGCCAAGTTGTATATATATATAAAAAAAAAATCAAGCTAGTTATAAATTTGAATTAATATTATAAACAAAGATCATTAATTATGAAACTTTTCACTTTATTCAGCTCAAACATTTTCATATGCAAAAATCATTAGGAGAGAAATTTTCTAAATAAAATGAAGTATAAAAATTACTAGATTAATGCATATTACATAAGTAATTAATAGAAAATGCGTGGAAAAACCTGTCTGAGATTTTTTTAACGTTAAAATCGAATTTATTTCTGGAGGGAGTTTCTAAAAAGTTTAAATTATCGAACAGATACAGTTTTTATAACGTAACAGAACTGTTTGAATGAAACTTTCCCAGAGAAGACATTTAACTGCTGTATATTACGAGCACGTTGGATGGAAGCGAATTGCCGCGAATTGGTAGCATCCGTATCGTTAATTAAATCCCACAAAAATTCTCAACGTTAAAGATCTAAAGTCTTACCTTTATTATTACGTAAAAACTTGCGATAATTTATATTAAACGTAATCCCAATAAAAGGTTCCGATTTAAGAAAAGGGAAGAACCCAAATACGTAAGGAGACAAAAATGTCTGAAAGAGGTGACTTGAGGACGAGAGTTTCGTCACTGAGAAAATCTTTCTAATTCCCGAAGAAATTCTTCGAATATTATGATAATTACTAACGGAATTATAAATAATTTTCGATTCGTTTACTTTGTTTATTAATTTTAATATTTATTTAATACTTTCTGTATCGTTTTTCGTACTACTCTTCGGGAATAGTTAAACTTCCATCACCACGTGATTCTTTCAATATGGCCACGTACATTGCTTTAATAAATGACACGTGGTTGCCGCAATGGAGGGAAGAAATTAAATTGTAAAGACAAACTTATGAATGTCTTTTGGTTATAATTTCCTTCTAGTTTTATTAATGGTTACAAATCTGATTATGAGTACTTTAAAAAAACAAAATAGGAAAAAAAATCATTCATAAATGCTTTCGGAATGTATTGATCGATAACTAATGAGGAAAAATTAATACTGAATTTTCGAATATCAAGAGAAAAATTATTCTATTTAAGCAGGTAAACGATACTAGTTTAAAAATTATACTTATTCATTGCCTATCTCAGTTTTTAAGGCTAGACGAGTGATGAGTATGCTAGAATAATTCTCCTTTTACACGATTTTTCTTCAATAAATTTGTCTTTTAAAAAATCTCCATTTCATTTTAACCCTAAGAAAAATATCCATACTTTCTAGAACATTATTCTTCTTTTAAAAAGAAGACCAAGCAACGAGTTGATTAACTTTCCCGGCAATGTTAAAAACTGCGTGTGGCGTCATCTGTTATGATATTTTATTTACAAACTTTTTATATTTTTAATTATTATAAAATGACAAAAAGCTAAATTTTGAGGGTAGGGACGGGTTTTATTAAAAATTGTAAATGCTAATAACGAGTAAAATCGTCATTAAGTCCGATCATGCTCGAGATATAATACACGACTTCCTTTATCTTCTCACCCCGTCGATCTTTAACCACAGAAATTTAATAGCATCAATCCCTCTAATACATAAACCTCCCTGCAAAATTTCAGAAATTTTCGACAAAAAACACAAGAGTTATTAAGGTTCAAAAAGGGCAAACAAAATCGTGCCCTCATACACGTACACACTTATACTAACATCCATCCATACAAAAAAAAACCCGAATTTTTTTTGCATTTATCGACGTTTCAAGGTCCCCAGTCCAAAAGATTAATGTAGAAATCTTGGGAGGATCATTTTTTGATTCATCGCCATACTTTTTCCCTCTGTTATATATTACAGAACCGGAAAAGTAAAAAAAAAAAAAATATATAATTCGAAGTTTGATGATTTGTGTTTATAACAATTTCTTTCAATATGGGGTTCACCAGTAGAGTGAAGAACGCCATTGAACACTACTAGTTGGCCAAAGGACTGGCCTCATGAAATTTTCCGGCTTTCCTTCTTTTTTCTAACACCTAAACAGGAGCCAGTTTCCCATAGAAATTCCTCCTGGGAAGCACTACCTCTTGGCAGATTGCCCGTGTGTTTCTTTTCTACGGCATTTGATGTTAAAAGCTACAGGCATTTAGTGTTTAATTGAAGAAATCGAATAAAAAATAAAATTAAAATAAAATTGATGCAAATAATATAAATTTATTAAATTTTGTTGATAAGTAGACTAAGTTACAATTGAAACAATTGATAAAGGTGTTATACATCCACTGATGTTTTCAGTTTGTCACCCTTCTGAACTAAAGTTGAAATATTTTGCTTTAACCAATAAAAATACGATGGTTTATCATATTTTTATTGGTTTTTTAAGGTTCGGTACCAATCTTCAACTTTTACACGTATTTTTCGCGAACGTATCTACAAAATTGAGTGTAGACCCTATATATTTTATAATAAACAAGGAAAATAATTCGATATCTCCAAGAATTTTTGCAAAATAAATTTACGTTTTACTTTAATGCAAGGTTCGCTTGGGGAGCGTTTATGTCTCCCAGAAGTCTGAAGTTCATCCCTATGAAGAGAAGTCTTAGCTGTCATTTCTATTTCTTGATTCTAATACGTATCAAAATGATATAACCAGAATAATAAATCCAACAGGAGAACTTGTAATTATTTCAATAAAAACAATCACCTTACAATAATAACTAAATCCAATAGATCTTAATCAGCTCTCAAAAAGATAAAAAAAAAAAACTTGCCATCAGCTGCAAAGCTCAGAAGTGCCCACCGGAAAACATTAACAATAAAAAATATTCTTTTCTGGGTTTTCTTCATGTTTGTAACACCTAAACAGAGGCCAGTTTTTCATTGAAATTCTTCCCGGAAGACCTTTTCCTCGGAAGATCGCCTAAGCGTGGCTTTACAGTAACCAAATAAACCAAACCTGAATCAGAGATGGATTTTTAGCCTATAATAAGATTTTTAATGAAACTTTTTGTGTTTTTAGATTATTGTTTAAAACACCATAAATTTATGAATATTCTTTCTAGTTAAAAGTTAGAAACATGTTAGAAATATATGACTGAAAGGGGCGAATCTTGTAAGCTCAGTAGAAACAATATAAACCGATTACAGAACTTCACACACCTGACTAGCAATAGGATAGATTGGCATAGGAAACAAATGAAAAGTGATACGTCTATCCGAACCAGTATAAAAGTCACATAATATACAAACCGGATTTAATCCACATCCTTTATGATAACAGAAGATACTTTATCAAAAGCAGACTATACGCAATTTATTTCCAAATTTTGAAGCTCAGTGAGGGATTATTTTACATTATTATAAGGTAGGTTATTTTATTATACAACTATACCGTTTTGAATCCCATTCATACTTTTTCTAAGAATAATTTAGATCAGATTTCATTCTCCATTAAAGATGAAGAGCAAAATCCGAATCCACGATGACCCACTCGGTTTGGACGATTCACGTTTGTCTAACGAATGAATTTGAGTTAAAATAAAAATATTGGCCTGTCATACAGTTAATGCTTAATAAAGAATTCGTGTTGTATAAATTTCTCTTCAGAAACAATATGTTCGCTTATTATGATTCTGCAATGAAAATAGAATTTTCTCAATCTGGTCGTTGGCCAAGTTTGTCTTAACGATTGATAGAAGACGATTTGATGTCATAGATTTGAAAATTCCAGTATTATTACGTATGCAGACATATTGGAAATCTTTCAAGAACATTCAATGGATGTGGTAAGATAAACTCGGGGATAAGAGAATTTTATCACTTGACATTTTATAATTAGTTTTTCAGTTGTAATAAATTGTCCGATGAGTAATTTGTTATCGACTTTCAAATCTTACTTGTTAATTACAATTGAAAGATTGGATTATTCAATAATTTTATTGTTCAAAGGTGTACATATACACAACATTTGTAAGCGTAAATTATTATTATTATTATTATTATTTTTATTGGATTAAACAACATTAAGCATGAAAAAGGGGAAACAAAATCGTGCCCTCATACACGTACACACTTATACTAACATCCATCCATACAAAAAAAAACCCGAATTTTTTTTGCATTTATCGACGTTTCAAGGTNTTTTAAATAATATGTATTTAAAACTATTATTATTTAATAATTAAAAAATAATAACGAGAAAGCAATAATTAAAATATTTCTCTCCGAATAAATAAACATTTAAATTATGCCTATATCAAAACATATAAAAATTATAATTATTATTATTCTTTCTGTTTGTAATAAAAATAATTTCCTTTATAACTTTTTAGTAATTTTTAAAGGAGAAATTATTAATATATTTTTTGCTAAATTATCAAATTTTTGATCCTTTATATAATAGGTTTTGCAACTCCTCTTGCAAAACGAAAACGTTGATACGTTAACTACATTTACATTACTATAAGTAGATTCAACGATCTTGGCACTGTAAAAATAGATTAACCGTGGCTATTCAATTAGAATCTATCAAATCAATTATCTATTTATTTATAAACACATCTAAACTGTGATAATTAAACAATTTTTCCGAATATTCGAAAGTATAGTAACCCATTGCTTTATCACCCTCCCTCTTACCATCCTCCCTATAGAAAATATATCATGATAGAAAATTATGATATATTTTCTATTATGATTTATGAAATGCTATGTTTAAATACGGTACCGTGTGGCTCAAACTATATTTTCGGGAATAAATCGTAAATTTATAATTCTGGCAGCTCGAGTAATCAATCAATAAGTCGTAAATGCTGGGTAGTTTCTTCGTGAATGGTTGTGTTTTTCTTACAAATTCCATAAAAGATATTTTAAAAATCAAAAATATAATTTTAATGTTCATTTCTTTTAGCATAAGCTCGTCAAATTCGTGTGCAGTAGTGTGCCAAGGTTTTCTTCCCACCAGCAATTAAAATAATCGGATTGAATTGGATCCATGAATGGAAGGAAGTAACGCAACGCTTGGGCGATATGACAAGGAGGATGCCTTCAAGGAGAAATTTCTTTGGAAACTGGTCCCTATTTATTTGTTAGACACGTGAAGGAGATCCTGAAAACTCCACATTGCTAGCTGTGGTGAGGAGCGAACTCGCTACCAACTACTAGTGTTTAGTGGTTTTATTCACTCGATCACTGGTGGCTCGCCAGTGATGTGCCAAAAATAACTGGTTCCCGTTGTTTAATAGTTTTTAAAACTCTAATTCGAGATCAAAATGGCGTAATTTAAAAATTACCTTCTGCTGTGCCAAATAAATATGGTCGAATTCAAATAGATCTTCCAAACATATTTTTAGTTACGTCTAGAATGTTGCGAAAAGAAGAATAAAAGCAAATTTTACTATTACTTTAGAAATAAAATATAAAAATTCAGTTAAATGCCAATTTATAATCGACTGAAACTCGCTGGATCATTTCCGCGTGTTACGTAAACATAATTTTCTAACAGAAATATTTGTAAAACTTATTTTAATTTTAAGCTTTTCAGTATTATATAAAGACATTCAAGTAAATAATAATGCAATACTTATAAAATTAATAATACGTGTATTAAACTTATTAATATCAGAAATTATCTGACAAAGGATGGTCTGATGGACGAATGATTAAGGCTTTAGCCTAGACTACAGTCCAGGATCCAAGGGTGGATTTGCACATAAGTAAACAAGCAGCAGCCGAGTCTCGCGTTTTGAGTCTATAGGACTTCACATTTTTACGTGTATCATTATTTAGTACCACAAGTCAAAGACCATAGCTCTGTCTGGACAGAATTCCATGATCGAAAAACCCCAGGAATAGGAGGAAAACGAACAGCTATAGATTCGGTCATTAGGTGGTGTTGTAGGTATGTTTTAATTCCTGTTTAGAGTCTTCTATCGTTGCTGTTTTGCGGTGTGTGATCTCCAAACAAGCACTGTATCTAAAGCACGTTGGAAAGACGTTATTGTAATTTGTGATTTTTTACTTTCAATCCACTCTATGGAGTTCTATGTACTGTTAAAAACATCAAATTTTCTTTTTGGAAGATACCTGGAGAGCAGGCTGTCCACTTTAAGTTACTTTTTACCTTTAAATGTTAATTAAAGCAACTTCAGTAATTTTATAAGGATGGAAATAATAAAAAGGAATCTATTCTATTACACTGAAGTCCTTGTCCTCAGTGTCGACTGCATGTTTTTAACTAATTTCTTGGAATATTTAATTATTTGCATAAATTCTTGCAGCATACGTGTTTTATTTGAATAATAAATAAGCTTTTTATCAAGCAACGTTGTATGTGTTTATTGTACGCGACTACAGTAACTTCTAAAGGTTCTTTAACAGTACATATAACTTTGTAGGGCAGGTTGAAGATAAAATATTACGAATTAGAATTGTAAGGCTACCCGACTGTGCGTTGTCTACTCAGGTCTTCGCGTACTGTATACTCCCTATCTTACAGCAAAACGTAGAGTGCTCGCCGTGCTCGCGCTCTGCCAGGATGATGCGAGAGGATCGTATGGATAGTGATGTCGAACACAGAGACACATTAACAGTATAATTCGCGTTTATTAAATCGACAAATAGATGCTTACAAATACTAAGATTGGAACTTCTCCGAGAGAGTGACCAGGGGCATGTAGAGACGATGACAGGTGCGGATAGATTCCAGGAAGGTGACAGGTATAGGAAGTGTCTCGGGATGCAAAGAGGAAAGATGGCTGGTGGTGTCCCTCGTCGGTGAGGTCTTTATACAATTTTCGATTGGTTCACGAGCTGTTGCCAGGAGCGCGATTCGAATCGCGGGATGCCGACCATTTCCTTCTCCCCGAAGAATTTGGTTACGTTCTCTCGAACGATGCTCCCGTAAATGACAGAAAATAATGTTTTTCTTCCCTTTCGGGGAGGATGCAGCTGTAACCGCACGGTCCTCGTCTCAGCCCCTCCGAGGAAGCGTTGCTTTTCGCTTTAGACTCGGTATTGGGTGACAGTAAAAACTTCTATCAGTGTCACTCCCTCTCACGCCATCTACAACCGGGAATGTGACAATTACATTTTACAGCACCCAATTTCTCCGCTTTCCCGGCATTGAACAAAGGAATATATCACCCGTTTATTGACGTTAGTTCGTCTCCCGTATCGTCTGATGAGGCCACGGAATAACAACTTTCCAACGTGCTGTAGGTTACTTGCTTAGAGGTGACATACGACAAAACAATAACGACGAAATAAAAGACACTAAACAGAAGCGAAGCACACCAAGAACACCATCTAACGACCAAATCTAGAACTGTTCATTTTTCCTCCTATTATTCGGGGAGATAGTTCGTCTCCTATTCACTACTTTCTCTTGGCTACGTTCTCTTAATTTTGAGGATAGGGAT
Organism: Centruroides sculpturatus; assembly: GCF_000671375.1. Taxonomy (NCBI): domain Eukaryota; kingdom Metazoa; phylum Arthropoda; class Arachnida; order Scorpiones; family Buthidae; genus Centruroides; species Centruroides sculpturatus. Next base: position 360,761 of record NW_019384581.1, on the reverse strand, counting down.
GGGTTTTTTAAACGAATTGTAAATGATAATAATAAAATCGTAAAATCGTCATTAAGTTCGACCCTACGCGAGATACACACGACCCCCTTTAACTTCCCACCCCCTCGATCTTTAATCATCAAAATTTAATAGCATCAATCCCCCTAATAAAGAAAACTCCCTGCAAAATTTCAGAAATTTTCGACAAAAAGCACGAGTTAAATGTCCATAACAATAAGAACTATCCCATTCATTAATTAAAACAGACACAGAAAAAATTAATAACATAATATAGACAAATAAAACTCACAAAAACACGTAAAAGAATAAGTAAATCACATAAAACATAGGCAAAACACGTAAATAAAACAATACAATAAGTAACACAAAACGAGGAATTCCTATTTGGGCATCAGAACGAAAAGTTCCGTATTTAAATAATTAAACTCTGTCAAAATAGAGGAAGCCTGTCTGGATCTTGAATTAGATAAATCTTATTTAATTTAAAAAATTCTAACCGAAGAGGGTGGTAAATTTTTAGCAAAAATGCACTTTAGACTGATCTAAAGACTGTACATAACTTTGTAATCATAAATTAATATAATAAATGCTAAAATAAAAGTGTTATAAGCTCTATAAATGTAGTCATAGTATTAAAAATCTAATTAATAATAAAAGAACAAGAAGGTAATTTAATACTTTAACCGTAAATTCGTTTATATGTTTTCATTCTATCGATATACATCACACATTACGGTATACACGAACACATTTTGGCCTTTAATTTGGTTTTAGAATACATATATTCGAGTATTTAATTACATTACTCGGCTTATTATTATTGTTAACTTAAAAAAAAATAATGACAAAACATACAAAACAAAATAATTTTATTGAATTATATACAATATAATGCCATTACATTATAAATTGCAAATATATTTTACCCGTCGAGTTATATATAGGATATATATATATATAAACCACGTAATAGACCAAATAATAGGCCTTTAAAATTACACATTACTTTCTCATTTTGTTCTTCATCAGTCTATATGAGATGCGTAGAAACTGGCTTATATAAAATTTGATAAATTTCCCATAGAAATGCATTAATAAAAATAAAATGAAAATGGTAACGATTACTACTCATTTAATTAATTGGCCTTTTAACGTTCTCGTGCCACTGCATATTTTCCATCATAACAGAATCCCCACTCTTAGCTGCTAATTTTCCACTCGCCACCATTCCTACAAATCCCACGACGGTGACAATCATAAGTAACGCATTCATTTTAATCCTAGTTAAATCTCTAGCACGTTCCACCGTATATCGACTAACGAAAAAAAAAAAAATTAAATAAAATAATAATTAAAAAAAAATTAATAAACTACAGATAATTAAGCAAATTAAATTAACACTCACGAGACGCATTTAGGAATGTTTTCTATGGCAGCAAAGTTGTTATTCCAAACCATCTTCTTTTCTAAAGATGAAGGATGGAAGCGCTCGGCAGTCGCATCTAAATTAATAAAATAAATTAAATTAAAAAAAATAATAATAATAATAACGAAAACAAATCGACGATTTAAACATAAAATTTTGCATCGGACAAGAATAAAATAAATAAATAAATAAAAGGATAAAAGTTCAGTAATCTTACTTGACGTCACATTTCTACTTCTAACACGAATGCTGTTTTTGCATTTAGTTGCAAGTCGAGTCACTGTCTTGGAAAACATTTTCTTTGTTGTCAGCTACAGGATTGTTGCCAGCAACTTATATAGCCTATATATATAGTCGGCGACACCGCAGCAAGCCTGCGGACGTGACTACTATCAGCTGTTAGGTCAAAGTTGTTACGAGCGTAAAAGTTTGTTTACTTCCAATCATTACTTTTTCTTATCTTCTAGTTTGCCTCGAACCTTTCAACGTCGTAATTCATCCACATTTTAATCGTATTTTATATAAAAACGTCCATTTTAAGAGGGTCAAAAAATATATATATTTTTCTAACTTTATGTGACGTTAATTAAATACAGAATTTTTAAACTTATTTTGTATGTAATTTAATAACGTTTAACTGGATAACAATAGCAGGTACGTGACATTTGACACGTCCATATTTTTGCCTTGAATTTTTTAAACGTCAGCAGTTTTGTTACCTTCTACGCAATTTGATTTTAATCTTTACTATTCAAAAAATTGTTATTTTGTAAGGTTACGTTGCGAAATTAGCTTTACTTCCTCCCCCCCATTATTAACCACAAGTTATACTATGAATAATTATACAGAAGTTGTTTATTTTGAAGGAAATACTTTATTATATTTCAAAATTCTTATTTATTATTTAAATATACGCTTTAGTAATATTTTTAAGTCTAAAATCAAGCCTCAAAGTGTGAAGGAATTTTTAGAGCAATGAACTTTTCTGACAGCTTCACACTACTGTAGTTTACAGTTTACTTGTGGTAATTTTTACGGCTTACTTCTGTAAAAATTACCGCAATAAATTTAAATTTAAATGGTTAATTTTATTATTTATTTAACTGTTAATTGTTTTTTTTTGTATTTGTGATAAATTAGAAGCACGCATAAAGTTATTTTTAAGCTATTTAAATTACTAGGATTTGCAATAAAATACGTTATTTTGTTGTTTGTCGAAATTTAAAGATAGATGTTGGTTACATACTTCGATTTCTAAATATTATTCTAAGTGAATCTTCCTCTTCTCAATGCTGGAATCAATCCAAGCATTGGCCCACGTGTAAATGACTCATATTGTAATGCTTGGTGTGAAACGTTTAAAATACAAATGGCGTGAAATAAATAAATAAATAAATAAATATTTAAAAAAACTTAATTTATAATATTATATTTGTTTGACTTAATTTATTAACGTAGAAAATATGAAAGTTTTTATTAAAATTTATCATGTGTAGACACTTTATTTGACTGAAAAGTATCTATTTTTAGACTCATAATTGATATTAACGCTGATAAAGTCTATAAGTATATATTTTTCATGTCTAAATCATTCCGCCTGTGTAGCCCTATGCTGTAACGTATACAGTAGTAGGCCCTTCTCCACCAAATAATTACACGGGTAAGAATGTGAGGCCCTAAGCTAATATAGCAGGTCGTTACTCTTCATCAAATAATTAGGCTATACGTGTAAAAATGTGAGGATCCATCTATAACATACATCAGGTCCTTTCCCTATATCAATTAATTAAGCCCTATATATATGTAAAAATGTGAGGCCCTAAGCTATAGATTCATAACGCGAGGCCCTAAGCTGCAACTTATTTAGTTTAAATGTAAATCCGGCCCTGACTGTGGCTAATAAGAGGGCCCTTTTCTCGTACCCATCGTGGATTCAGTAAGGCCCATAACTGGGAGGCTTTAATATAGGCTAATTTAGTTTTTATACATCTTTTTCTAACAGTGCTTGTAACTGTATACAGATATTTAAATTTACATTAATATAAAAAATGTTCTCTATATTCTAACACGTGCAAAACTTTGTTACAATAACAATCCTTAATCCCATTCTAATCTTTTAAATATATTTATCTTTAATCTGATACACGTGTAGAGTCGCTAATCAGATCATAAATCGATAAGATTTCTTATATAGACCTATATATGTTATTTTTATATATTTATAGAAAAACAGTTTATCTATAAAAAAAACAGTAAATATCGGTCGCGTAATAGATTTAAAATTATATGACAAGTTAGATAGAGGCTTAAGAATTTCTTCGTGTCCTAATTAAAATTAGGTTATCCTTATGGCGTTAGGCAGTTTATAAACTAGACCAAGAAAGTATGCATTAGAAGATCGTGTAGAAAGGGCCATACATTAATTACGTATACAATTTTTGGACCATTTTTGACCCTCTTCCTTCCTGTTGCGTACAATGATATACTTTTGTCAAACCCCCCTTTAATTACTTTTACAATAGCTCAAAGAACTCCCAGACATTGAAGAAATGACTCGAAAAAGTGCTGCAAATATTTTCTGATTAATTCACACCACTTCGTATAACACTAAATAAAGTCCAAGTAGACAAGTCCCTCGTCTTCTTCCTTCCTTTCTATTGTATACTTTTTGTACAGTACAATGTACATTTATACAATCGCGACCTCTTCTCCCTTAATTAAACTGTACACATAATTAATGGACGGTCCCTCGTCTTTACGTATAAGAAACAAAGCTAAACTAATAAGACGTGTAAACAATCGAATGAAACACATAATAAAATTAGAATCAAGGCCAATCGAAGTTTTTCTGTTTCACGAATAAAAACAATTGCCGTGTTTTTTACGCAGTAGAAAGTCACTACGTTCTGTTTGTTTATTCGTACAGAATTATTTGTAATACCGAAAGGCTTATGATGTTGCAAATATTAATTTATTAAGCTTAAATTATACGGGGGAAAAGAAACGACAGAATTTTAGAGTTTAAAACGCACAAACTTTTATTAGTCATTGACTTAGGTGAAAGCGGGTTTACGTGCTTTCAAGAACGAACAGACAGATGCCTTTCGGTGATAAAAGAATGAGTGATGTTGCAACACGATTTCACAAGAATAGGCCTACTTTCTAGATTTAATAAATGATTTTCATTTATTATATTTGAATATTTACGTGTTTTCATTGAATTACAAGTATTTTTTTTTTTAAAAACTTTTAATCGATTTTATATAAAGTTTTAGAACGATTGCGATGATTTGTTATATTATTTTAATATCTTACAGAAATTTAGAACATAATCTTAGTGATTTGCACTATTTTTAGTTTTATATCTATAAACCATAATTATGGGCAATCTATCTACCCTATCTCACACCATTCGGTTGCCCCATTGTGGACTCGGCCGAATCCACGATGTTTTTTTTTTATTTAACTCTTTCGCTCTGTGGGCACTAAGAAGGCCTTTTTAAACAAACCTATTATGGGTTCTATCAGGCTCACAATGAGGCGGCCGGGTGATGGAGGAAGGGCCTAACGTTACTCACGATGGGTATATAACACGGCCTTCTTATTAGACACTAAAAAGGCCTTTTTACAAACCCATCGGTTAAGAAAACGAAAAAAACAAGCCTTTATGTGTGTTTTCGAATTAAATTATCAGGATAAAAAAAAATGAAATGTTTACAATATCATTTCTTCACATAGATAAATATTGATTGTTGTGCTAGCTTAATCAAAACATATTCCTGTAAAAATAAACGTCAAGTAAATAAAAACGATTACCCTTCTAGTGTTTAGAAATTGCATGCTATGGAGCCAAAAATATTATATTTTGTAAAATTAGATTCTGTATTCTTTTCCTCTCTCCGGAATCTATCATAAAAATAAATAATCTGAAAGTCAATGGAGTAGACGAGGCGGTTAAAGCAGGCCGTTGTAACGCATGGGCCCGATGGGCACTTACCCGTGGGCCCCAAGAGCATAGGGACCTCATACTAATCTGTGTATGATAACCTTTCAATACTGTGAAATCTAATCTGTATGGCTTACTGAGTATTAGTATGCTTTTTAAGTCTCGTATATTGTTCAAATGTTTATCATGTCGATTAGTTGTACAGGTACCCCCCCTTATAACACGGCACCTCTATAGCACGGATTCACTCTAACATGATTCGAGAATTGGGAACATCCCCTGTATAACACGGTGGTTTTATAGCACGGGTTCACTCTAACAGGGTTTGAAAATTGGGTAAAACCCTCGTACAACAAGAAATGTAATAAAGGGTGCGTTCTTTTATACTTCCGCGTAACTCCGCGCAAGCATTCTAATTGTTTTCCTGGCTACACTGAATGCTCTTTCAACAATAATCCATTTAATGATTAAATTTTACAATTGGAACCCTTCTTTTGCCTCTAAAAACTCATTTTAGAATTATAGATTCTTCCATCGTTCCTAAATGCCTACAAACAGCAGCGCACTCCCGTTGAAGAGCGACCGCTATTAACGAATGCACCCAAAAACTGTTACCAGTTGATGATGCTCATGCTGAGATCATCATATAGAATTAATAATCCTTTGGTAAAATATTTACGTAAATAATAAATAAGTATTTTACCTATGAAAAAAAATGAATAGTAAATCCGATTTAAATAAGGATTTAACAGCACGTTTTTAATTTTTGGAACCTAATCCCCCTTTTCGCACTAGTTCTTTGTTTCGTATAACACGGATTCGCATAACACAGCAATTTTTTGGAACGTAACTCCCGTGTTATACGGGGATTACCTGTAGTTGCACAGCATGTTTTTAATGTTTTAACACCGATATTATTAGAAGTGACAATAAAATAAATACAGTATATGTTTAATTTTATGAACATTTACATTTTTATTCCTGTGAGTAGTTGTCGTAGGGCCCCAGTACACTGCTTTGGCAGGGGTCCATAATGCTGTTAAGATCGATCTGGGTAAATAGTCAATCTCGATATGTTTAGATCTATTACGTCCACTTATTAGGTTGTTTATCACCATAGAAATTGTCCCTTGATTATCAACACATATATGTATAGGTGATGGCAGTACGTCCCAGCTCCTCCATAAAACTTTTGAACCACAAAACTTCGTTAGTACCTTGCACCATACTGATGAACTTTGCTTCTGTGCTCGATAGAGCAACATTAGTTGTTTCCTGCTGCTCCCACTTATTACCCCTCTGCAAATGTATACACATACCCCATTGTAGATTTATGATTGGACGGATTACTTTCCCAGTCTCAATCTGTGTATCCTGGGAATGTTGCTTTTTCCATGAAGCGTAGCTTATAATGACGTGTATTTTTAAGATAACGGAAACGTGTTTCGCACTTGTCCGTCCAATCGTCTCATTTTCCTTACATTTGACTTTTATATATAGAATAATTTCTTCTATCCAAGGTTTTGAAGAACAAATTCCCTGTTTATCTTTTCACTAAACCATTCCTATCTGTTATTTACCTTAATGTTAACAAGATATCATTGTCGAGTACACTCATTATCAGTTATCTGTTTTCGTTAAAGCAAACACACGGATTATGTTAGGTCAATTGGTTTGAGGATCCAGTCCATTCTTTTAACACATTGGATTTCTAAGAAAACGACACGAAGTCGAGTGATACCTCATAGTATCAAAAACAACTTATTTTTGAAATTAGTGGCGAAAAAATGTAATAAATTTTATTACCACGAAGTATGTATACAGTATTCTTCCTAATATTAGTAGTTTTTGTTATTACTGATACTCGAGATATTTTTCTAGGCTGTATTTCGTCTATAAACACTAGAAAATCTTACCTCGAAGTTTCTTTTTGCTGTCTTAATACCACGATTAAGTTCCTTTTCTACCGTTTTTATAAATCTGTCGACAATATTGAGAACATATTATACCTAGAATACTATGTATAATATAAATCCTACCGTAAAAAATACTTTACATTACTCAACTTTATACTTTTTTATTCTATTTTTGTCTACTTGTTATTGTTATAAATTATAGCGATATATTTTTTTATGGGATTTGTTTCATTGTTCGTTGTAGTGGGGAGGTAATTATTGTCTTAGAGACATCGCCTGTAAATTAAAAATAAATAAACAAAGAAGTTATAGAGTTATATATTCTCTACATGTTTTCTGTTTAGAGTATAATGTATAGAATTATGCCATACATCCCGATATTTCGGGATTGTATTTTCCCAGAATGTCCGATTTGTCCATTTCTACTCGAAAAATTCTGATTTGTATTAAAGATAGTCAAATAAGCACACACACTACATGTCTCACACGGGTATGCCTTTAGTAATGTATGGCTCACACGTTGTGTTCTTTTGGCCATTTTAGTACCGTGCGATGGCTTCAAATTATCGATTTAAATCAATCAAATTAATAAAGAGTAACTAGTGCTTACCTAATGATGGGTATGTATTTCCATCAAATTTTACCACGATGCTATTCCTAGTTTTGAAGTTATGGCAGCCCTAACCATATATGCTCATTCAAATGTGAAGTCTTCGCATTGCTTGTACAGTACATAATAAAACGATTTTGTTAAACAATTATAATTATTTTTTCTATAAATTTTAATTACTACATATTTAGAAGTAATTATTTTTGTCACTGACTATGCGATAAGGAATTAGCCAATGCCATAAGAAATCGGAATTTGAACCCGTTTTAAATCCTTAAAATGTATCGTGAGCAGCACTTCCTATCTTTTGCACCCTTCGTCTATATGGTCGATCCCATTATGGGTTGGATTCGTAATTATAACCGATCACAACTACGTACCAATACCAATGAAGCACGTCATTTCTTTTATTTCCTTTCTTTTCTGTAGACACTAAGAGGATCTTCTTTCTAGGCCCATCATAGAGCAGCTGAATGATGAGGAATTGGGTCCGACATAATCGGATAAACAAACCTGAAAAATTTGAAATTTCTGACTCAAATGTCGATCCTGATCCTAGGATTAACTCGGCTCTCCCTGAACTGCAAATTGTTGAATTTACTCTTATGGAAGATCTTTTACGTAAAGAGTAATTATTTTATATAATTATGTAATCATATTATCTCTAGTAATAAGTCATGAAAATATAAACTGTGATGAGGTTTTTAACGAACCTAATTGTTTAACAGTGTCCACAATTAAATTTGGCTTAGAAATATAATTTGCTGACATAATAAAATGTTGTTTAATTATGACTTTTTAATAATTTTATAGCTAAAAATATAAAATTTAGAATAATTTTTAGGACATTTAAAAAGTTTGGAATAATTCTAGAATAATTAAAACAATAAATAAATAAACAATATTATGTTAGTACTGTACTTGTTGCGTACATATATTCTATATTCTTAATGAGCTTTTCGCTGAATTGAGTAAGAAAGACAAAAAACTTACTTAAAAGACAATTAAAAACACATTTTTTATGTTGTTAACAGATGTTATCTGTAGAAACAGTACAGTTTTTATGCACTTGTAACGATGGGCCTTAGGCAATTGCCTAAGGCTCCTCATTTTTCATACTCGTATGTGTTTTCTATGAATTTATTAGTTCGCCCATGTGATAATTTTGGCGTTCTGGGCACGTGCCCTCTCTGGCCCTGTCTTTCCACAGCTTTGCTAACCAATATTAGCAAGTTAATAATAGGCTACACGACAAGTCATAGTTTTCTACTTTATGGACACGATCTGATTGGCATCAAGGTCGCTGGATATGGATAGAAGAAAGTGACTGATGCTGAAATGTTCGTGAAAAATTAGAAAATATAAAAGAAAAATTGAATTACTTTCAACGATAAGAATTACTTCTTGTACTGTAATTTGATTGATTACAATATTCAAGATATATTCTCGAATATTGTAGATATGAATTATTCTACCGTGTATTTCTAATATTGTTTACATTAGTGTTTAGAATTAGAATTAGAATTAGAAATACTCACTTATTGTTAAAGATTAGTTTGGGTTGATGAAATAAGAACGCAACACGTGGGCGATCTGCTGAGGATGTATGCCTCCCGACAGGACTTTCGATTTAGGTGTTATGAAATTAAAAACAAATAGATAACAAGAAATTCAATTAATTGAAATAGAAAAAAATAACCAAATCTAGAAACACCGCACACACAACTCAGAGGACCCAATATGGCGACTTTCGATCCATTACGGTATCGTGTCCAGACCTTGTGTGTTTATAGACCTTGTATGAAACAAGTTAAAATCAATAATTTTTGTCATACACGCATTCATAAACAATCTGAAACTGGAAAGAATATGGAGTGACTAATCAAGAACAGTCTGTCATAGCCACACTGTATCTCAAGAGTACCCATATCCAAGTGTCCTTCTTTCTCAGTTTCTTTGATTCCAACTTCATTATAACCAACTATCGCTGACGTTGTTAGTGATAGATTGCTTTGTTTAGAGATACTTATCTCCTTCTCGTTCGTTATGTCAGCACATTGTTAGTTGTTTCTGTAGGATGACTATTTATACATTTCTGTAGAAAAGATCTTATGTCTTGGAATTTCATCTCCTAACTGAGAAGATTACACTTGAACGCGCATTCAATCACTCGGCAGATTGTACTGTCAACTGTCTCAATGAAATCGTCAGCTGAATAATCGTGTATTTATACAATATTCCGCTTCTTCTGGATGTTTCTCAGTTCGTTCCGAAGCCTGGCTCTGGTCTGTTCTAGGCTTTTGCGAAACGGTTTATTTGAATGTTTCGAAGTACTCGAATCATCGCAGTAAAATTAAAACAAATAAAATTAAGAATTGATATAACATAGTGCTGTGTAATCTATTACTTTTAGCTCTTAATGTTGTTTAACACTTAGTCTAGATCAAATAGATACATATATCTACGGGCTTATTAAATAGTGCTATGTTATATAATTATATAACATAGCACTGTATAACATACTAATTTATAGAATATTCAGGAAGGTAGTCGTATATTAAAATGTATCAGAGGGCCCGGAGTTTAAATCTCCACTATCTATGGAGGATGTTTTTTTTTTGTATGGGAAAAGTGCAACATTGTAGAGAAATTCTGCAAAATGGCTTACATGCGCCAAAAATGGTCCATATATTCGTAATCGGCGCAAAATACTGTGCAAGAAGTAGTTTTTCTCAGTTTTTGGCCAAGGTACATAGTCTAAAGTCCAACCTAAATGTTAAAGAACACGAGCTTCGCTCTGCTTTGAAAAAAGTACCAATATCTGGCACGACTACAGCGCTTCATATATTATATATTTATATACTAATATACAGTATATTTATATTATATACGTTACATTTTAGTCTTGCGATTATATCAAAGATTTAAAAAAAAATTAAGAAATTGTAAAAACGATTAATTCGGGTGAGAAAAATACAGCAGAAGTGTTTTTCAAATTAACCGAATGTCCAATTATTCCAACCACTAATTGCCTCCTACTGACGTCACACTGCAATTCTCGTACGTCATGCGTATCTGTAATTTCATTCTTTACAACAGTTCAACAAACACCAATACTCATAATTTTTTTTGCAGGGGGCAGCACACTACAATAGAATCAATGTTTAATTTAACAATTGAATAAAGGGTTGATTCACCGAAGTTCTCTGATTCGATACAATGTGTCTATTCATTCACTCATTGGCTAAAATTAGTCTGTTCTCAATGACAAAAGTTAAAAAATAAATTCACTATCTACGTTTGTATTCTTATTTTCTTTTTTCATTTTGACTCTCTGTGAGCACTAAGACAGTCTTTTTTCCATACCCGTAGTGGGCCCACAATGACAGCGGCCGAATTGTTGACATTATTATTATTATTTTACAATAATAGTAAACTGTATGAAAACAAGTAGACAACTACTATTTAGAAGCTTCATAATGAGTTTTACTTTTAAAACATGCCAAAGTTTCACTTTAATTACTAGAAAGCTCGTAATGGGTTCAGCTAAGTCCACAATGGGAAAGCCTAAAAAGACGGGTCTATAGACAACGCAACAAATAGGCGATTTGTCGAAGAGGAGTGTCTCCCAGGAGGACTTTCTTTCGGAGGTTGTCCTCCGTTCGGGTGGTAGACACGTGAAAAAGTTTCGTGGCGAGCCCGTTGGTGAGGTACGAACCCTTGACTAACAGTGTTATTCGGGATGGGATGCCCGTGAAAAATTCTTGATGAAGTCGCTATTATAGTGAAATTTTAGGAGCTGGCATTTACCACGAATTTTTTATATGAAACTGTGAAGTGAAAAAGTAAACAATAGCCGACGTTGCGGCCGACGTTTTCATTGCGAAAACGTGTACGTCGGACGTTCAGCGCTGCCTTACTGTAAGCCTAGAAGTTTCGAGCGTGATCAAGGTCCTAGATTATTCGCAATGAAAACGTCGGCCGCAACCTCTCTATTATTATTAAACATATGTATTAAATTGTTTACGTAGGATTAAATCTAAATACTGCTTTACGAGTGATTCAATTTAATATCTAGTTGTTTTAGAAGACAAATCATTCTCAAATATAAAGTAATAGCGATTATTCTGAGAAAATTTTCTGAACGTGGTAAATGAGGTGTTTTCGGTATAACTTCTGATTAATTCGATTTCAAATCTGATTTTGCTACTGGATTCAGTATTAAAAATCCTTTAAAACAATTTTCTGCGTGATATATTGTATATTAAATTTTGAAAATTTAAAGTATTAAAATGACATTCAAAAGCGAACTTTTAAATCCATTTGTATCCCTAAAGTTAGCGTATATAGAAGTTTAAAACTTAATAGTACACATAGACTTACACATTAAGCGTAGCAAGACCTTTCTGGGACACCGTGAGTATAAAACTATGAGTTGCATGTATGTACTATATATGTATATTATTATTATTATTATATACACATAAATAAGTGCAACGTACAGTAATTTATATAATTACAATATATAGTTACGATGGCCAAACTGCGGTTTTCGTATACTTATACAATTCTTTGAAGATTAAACAAGTACTATATTTATCAGGTCATTAAGTATCAGTAGCTGGTCCTTAATTAAATATTTAGCTCCAAAACCCCTATCACCCGGCCGCCCTATTTTGGACTCTGGTCGAACCCACGTAAACTTATTGTGGATTCGGACAGAACCCAAAATAACATGAAATTGGAAAAGGGTAAAAAAGTATGTACTGGTAAAGTGAAGTAACTTGATATTTACTCTATAACAGTAATAATTATAATACAGATTATCTCTCGTATAACACGATAGTTACGTTCCGAAAAAGTGCCGTGTTATGTGAATTCGTGCTATACGAAACAAGGAATTAATACAAAATACGGAAGTAAGTTTCAAAAGTTAACAAAAATATGTTATTCTTTTTCGTTACTAAGAGAAATGTTTATGAAAACAATCAGTAATTCATTTAAAATAAATAATTAATTAACAATCACAATTAAAAGAACTTTATTAAGGCGTTAATATTAAGTTTATTTTAAATATTTAAATAAGCTTTACTAAATACGAAGATTAAATTATAAAAACAAAACACAGTGACAGTCTTAAAGGCTAAAATCTGAAAGAAACGACGACACCCGGTTGGTAGGAAAGCTAGAACAAGGAAGAAACAAACTGCATTACTTTTTCCATTAAAATAAACCTGACGAGAGGCACAAAATAAATTAATAATTTCAATATTCTAGAATCCGCGGGCAAATTTAACACGACACACATGCTTACTTGAATAAAAAAAAAATTCGAATAACGGAGATTTCACTCAAAATTTGTGAAATTTTTTAAGAAGGATTCCCAAAACCGCGTTTTTTTCCCGCTGTTTGGGCACTAAGAGGGCCTCTTTTTTTAGCAAGCCCATTATGGTTCGGCCAGGCCACACACAACGTAGCGGCCCGGGAGGTTAATGACGGGACCCGACGAATTCGGACGGACCATCCACCTCAAAAAATTCTTCGGGATTTTTCGACCTCGTCCAGATTTGATTCCGAGTTTCCCAGAGCGGTAGGCTGTCACCTTGACCGCTCGGCCATTCGACCACGGAAAACCGTATTGTTCGAAGGATACCAGTATTTAAATTGTATATAATATAAAATACCATCCATTTACATTCTGTTATATAGAATGCCATTCTGCATCTTAACTAATATAAAATACAGGGCTGTGGAGTCGCGTAAAAATCTACCGACTCCAACTCCGACTCCGACTCCGACTTTTCCTTATCATCCGACTCCGACTCCGACTCCGGCTAAAACACCAAAACTCCACGACTCCGACTCCGATTCCGACTCAACAGCCCTGCCAGGGCTGTGGAAGTCGCGTAAAAATCTACCGACTCCAACTCCGACTTTTCCTTATCATCCGACTCCGACTCCGACTCAACAGCCCTGCCAGGGCTGTGGAAGTCGCGTAAAAATCTACCGACTTCAACTCCGACTCCGATTCCGACTCCGTCTAAAACATCAAAACTCCACGACTCCGACTCCGACTCCACAGCCCTGACAGCATTCTTNTCCACGACTCCGACTCCGATTCCGACTCAACAGCCCTGCCAGGGCTGTGGAAGTCGCGTAAAATTCTACCGACTTCAACTCCGACTCCGATTCCGACTCCGTCTAAAACATCAAAACTCCACGACTCCGACTCCGACTCCACAGCCCTGACAGCATTCTTTATTTACATTTTGCTGAATGTTTACTTTTTTAAATCAATGATTTCCTAATTAATTTATCGATTCACAATTATTGATAAAATATTTATAAATAAAATGTATTTTTCACGTGCATTTGCTATATCAATAAGATGCGGAGAAAAAGTTTTGTGGAAATGACCATTAAATAGAAATAAAGAATTCATTGAAAACAAGCAAACAAATTCTCATGATGCATTGTTGCCAATCTCGTAATATTTATTTTCTTTTCGATAAAATAGTTGTCATAGCAATTTAAATATTGCTTATTAAAAAGCATAATTAATAATAACAGGATGGAATATTTACACGAAACTAATTTTTGAAAAACATTAATTTAATAAAAGAGTTAAACGCCTCTTCGCCGTTTCTTTTTCGAAACCGAACGAATAATAAAAAATTCAAACGATAATTAATTTTTAATATTTACGACTGTTAATTATAAAATAAATTATTTTTAACGAATTGGAATGATTAATAATAATTTTACTACACGGTTGATGCACATTGTGGATGACAATGAAAGAAAGGCGCAGGCGAGAATCTTCGGTGTGGAGGTTATTCTTAGATGATCCGGTCGCACGCGACTGTGGACGGCAATTTGTGTTCCTGATTTGATTTGTTTTTAAAAATCAAATTTAAAAATACGTATTATTCGTATTTATCTTATTAAAATTAGGTAGAAAAATATGGTTATAATTGTGGTAAATCGTTATCGGTGAAGGTTAATCCAATTTCCGGATATGCCGGCGGAAAAAATCAATTTTGTTTTCTGTATATAATTTTTATAATTTCGAGATCCATGGCAGCTAAGCATCCCGACACGCTTTATTGCTGCGATATTTGTGGAGAGGAAGAGCTAACGGAAGATGATATGAGATCTCATACCATGATCGCCCACATAGAAGGGGCCATATCATGCCCCTTTTGTGATCTGGGAGACATTTCTGCCGACGAAATGGTCTATCACGTTAGTACAGTGCATCTCCAGTATTTAAGCCCCGTGGGTGACAAGATGAGGTGTGCCTCCACGTCAAATGATTCTTTGGAACGGTTCGTGATGACCGATAATAATAATTCTGCCAGCGAAAGTAACGTGGGATGTTATTCGCCGCATAGAGGGAATCTTTCTTTGAATTTGCCTCCTTCGCAGTGGAGGAGGGATATTTCCAGTCCTAGAGTCACAAATGGTGATAGGATCACCACTTGTCCTCTCTGTGATTACGGAAATCCCTCGCCCACTAAACTTCAGGAACACATCAACCGTCAACATTTTGATCTCACTAGTCCATCGTTTCCAGACTTTGTTAACTGTGACCGATCTCACAACAGACCCTTCACCTGTCCTCTGTGCAACAGGAACTTTGAGACCAGTCCCGACTTGGAACTGCACGTCAACATGGACCATCGAGACGTTCTCAGTCCCGCGAAATCCACTCAGGTGACTCCCGGTGATGAAAATTCTAATGAGTGTTGTCCCGTGTGTGGTTGCTCTAATTTTAATTGTGGCCTTGAATTGGCTTCTCACATAGAAGAGCACTTTAGTCAACAGTCTCCTAATGGAATGGTATCTGCTTCTCGAACGCCTATAAATTTCGTGAGTCCGGTAGTAAACGATGGTGAGTTTCGATGCCGTATCAATAGTAATTTATTTTGGAAAAAATATAAATTCGTAAGAATGCAGACTTGTGTGCGTACGCATGCAATTCTAAATGATGTCATGTTAACAACTTGTAAAGTCAAAAGTTTGAAGTTTGTTAATATGAATCATAAAAGTAGGTGGCTACTTGAAATCAAATGTTAAAAAATTTATAATTTAAAAAAAAAATTAAGAATATTTTTATTACTTTCATAACTTATTCATCATTCCAATGATAAAACAAATTAAAGAAATAAAAAAATCTTAATTAGATATTATCCTTCTGTTTATTTTTTTTAATTTATGATTGCAAAAGATGTTGATTTGTTTTTAATTCAAAATTTCTGCTTGCATAATGAATGTTTTTTTTAAAATGCAAATAATTGATAAAAGTTTTTATTTATCATTCTGTTTATAAATACAAGTTTATTTTGTTTCAAACTGATAATCTCAAGCATTTATTATTTCATAATTGTTTAATTATTATTATAATACATATATATATATAAATTTATGCTTTCAGTTAAAAAAATACTTACATTTTTAACCAAAAGCATATATATTAACACACTTGCTGTCAACTAAATTAATAAATAAATATTCATTTATTTTTCAGAGAATTGAAATATTTATTTAAATAGCATAACATAGGATGTCTGGTAAAGCAGCTTTAATGTAGCTGGATAAGTAAGCCAATGACATTGCCCATTTTGTTTGAAATGGACTGTTATTGGTTTGCTTATCCAGCCGTATTAATGTCGCTTTATCAAGCAATGTGCCCATAGAATATCCTATGCTAATTAGTTTACATACATAAAGATAAACAACAAATATTTGTATATTTTATTTTTACTTGGCTTTTTAAATTATGAAATTAGATGANACTTTGTAAAAAGGAATTTAAATGAAGCCTTAGCATCTTACTATGAAATTCTACATAAGAGGAAAAGAAAGGCATGGATCATATTTAATGCAGGTGCATGATCTTCAGCCTAGCCTGTTATCTATGGATGATTCCCAACCAGGACCATCATTGCAGAACTGAAGTTGTGTCCAGCAGCAGCTGGCTGTACAAGAACAACACAATGGTACTATAAAAACTGCAGCATATTTGGCTATAAATGAATAAGTTATAATTTCTGTATTATTAATTTATTACTACTTCATGTTAGTAAAAATTTTTCACTAAATGTGTTATGGTATTATTAAAAAAAAAAAATATATATATATATATATATTCATTTGTGAATGCCTGTAACACATCCCTATTCATTTCATAATAAAATGGATTTATTTTGTGCCAAATTTTTTACATTGCCTCTTTCAGGAATGCATCACCAGTGTAAAATGAGAGCATTCTCACAATTTCTAAAATATTCTTATATTCTAGGAAAAAAATTATATATTAAATACTACTATTAATTGATATATTCCAGCAATAACTTTATTAATTAGTTTACATGAGTATTTCATAGAAGTATATAAGTAATTAAAGTTATTGTGTTTGATCATTCTATATGAATGTAATTTTTATTTTATCAAAAATATTTGTTTGTTATATAATTAATAAAATTATTTATTGCTACAATATATTATTGATTAATATTAAAATTATATATAATTTTTTCTTTGAATTATCAATCAAATGTCTTCAAGTTTTTATATAAAAATACTTATATTTTCTGGATTTTTGTATTTTCAAAAATATAAACTATGAAATGATGTAGTCACTCGAATTTGAAGAGATTTATAAATATTAAATAGTAGGATTTATACAGATAGAGCTGCTGTTATTACTTCTAATTGATAAATTCTTTAAGCTAATGAATAATTATTTACTGACATTTGTATAATGAGATGTAATGCTATTTGCTTGTGGAAAAAAGTCATACATATCTTTAAAATACAATTTTGCATTTAAAATTTTTGCCAACTTTAACCTTTTGAGATATTAGATAGTGATTATAATTTATTTAAGGTCATTTATATAATTTTATTATAAATTATTTTAGTATTTGTTAGTAAAATAATTATATCATTTATAAAAATATTTTGATGAATTTATATTCTTTAATAAGAAAAATATTTTTAGTGAATCAAAACTTTCCAATTTTAGATTTTTATACAGAGAAAATTACATAATAACAATGTAATTAAAGTCAAGAAACTAACTTTTCTTTCCATAAAGTGTAAATTTTCCAAAAATTATAGTTTCATTCTTAAATTTGATTTTTGATGATTTATACTTTTAAAATTGTTTACTTTATTAATTATCTGATATAATAAATATTTTAATAGATTTTTCTATTCAAGTAATTGGTAAGAATTCAAGAAATTTATTTGAGAATCTATTCAAGAAATTTCAGTTACATATTTAAATTTTCTATATCATCTCATGTATTAAAATATTTTCAATGCTTTCATTAAGACAAAATATATTTTTAGTTAAATTTTTACAACACAGGCACAAGACTATATGTGATAGTCTTGTGATGAGATATGGAAGCTGATTTTGCCAACTGATACCAATAGTTCATACAAAAAGCCAGTCAACATGGCTGGCTCTTCTCCCGTTCTCCCTATCCCTCATGTCTTTTCTTTATATTACATTTCTTTTAATTTTGAAATATATATATATATATATATATATTTTTTGCGGCATATTTTTGCCAACATCGATGGGTGAAATGCTCTGTCAAACCCCTCAGTAACTTTGCCTTTGGATTAAGTTAATGTAGAAGAAAAACTGAAGCATTCTATTTTCATGATGATGATTAAAATACTTTTCATATAATAAAGAAGAAAGATTTTAAATAGCCACCTTATCAAGAACTAGTAATTGAAGTTTGTAATGCAATTTAATATATAGGCTATGCAATGTAAAATAACCATGCCAAAGATTGGAAGTGTTGGTACTCAAGAAATCCTGTTCAATATACTTTCCAGCTAAATGGAGTTACATTGAGATGGGTGAAGTTTAAATATTTAGAGATTACAAGAACAACACAATGGTACTATAAACACTGCAGCATATTTGGCTATAAATGAATAAGTTATAATTTCTGTATTATTAATTTATTATTACTTCATATTAGTAAAAATTTTGCATTAAATGTGTTATGGTATTATTTTTAAAAAATGTATACAGTATATATTTTCATTTGTGAATGCCTGTAACACATCCCTAGAAAAGTTGAATTACAACTTAACAGAAAACAATTTTAAACTTCTTTTGATGCATTAATGTTATATGGAAATAAATTAGCAATATAATTAACTGATTAAAATAAATTGTTGATTGATTAACATACAATTAAGGAAATAAATGTCATAATTTATAGCATTATTTGATAAAATATGCTAAATTCTCTAGAATTTTCTTAATATCTCAAATGCAATAACAGATTTCAGTGATTTTTTAGAAGTCTACTAAAGAATTCTTAATTTTCTTTTGAAAAAAATTATTTATAAACTAGTAATTTGAAATAATTCAAATTAAATTTGACATTAAGNTCTGTCTTATCAGGTAAATTACTGTACACAGTGTATTCATTAATTTTCATTTTCATGTAGTAAAGGCTCTATGCCTTCATAAAGGACGTACTTTTCCTTTGTTTATGGGTATTTGGGCAGTTTATTCTCTCTTGTATTCTCAAGTAAACAATACATACAAGTACAGTACAGTATTTTCTGAGGAAACACTCAAAACACATTTTTTATGTTGTTAACAGATGTTATCTGTAGAAACAGTACACTTTTTATGCACTTGTAACGATGGGCCTTAGGCAATTGCCTAAGGCTCCTCATTTTTCATACTCGTATGTGTTTTCTATGAATTTATTAGTTCGCCCATGTGATAATTTTGGCGTTCTGGGCACGTGCCCTCTCTGGCCCTGTCTTTCCACGGCTTTGCTAACCAATTTTAGCAAGTTAATAATAGGCTACACTACAAGTCATAGTTTTCTACTTTATGGACACGATCTGATTGGCATCAAGGTCGCTGGATATGGATAGAAGAAAGTGACTGATGCTGAAATGTTCGTGAAAAATTAGAAAATATAAAAGAAAAATTGAATTACTTTCAACGATAAGAATTACTTCTTGTACTGTNGGTCTGTCTTATCAGGTAAATTACTGTACACAGTGTATTCATTAATTTTCATTTTCATGTAGTAAAGGCTCTATGCCTTCATAAAGGACGTACTTTTCCTTTGTTTATGGGTATTTGGGCAGTTTATTCTCTCTTGTATTCTCAAGTAAACAATACATACAAGTACAGTACAGTATTTTCTGAGGAAACACTCATACTTATTTTTTTTTAACCCCATTCCCGATAACCCAGCATTTTCACAAACTCAGCCACCCTTTGGTCCACATTAGGCCGAGTTTTCGAGACTCTACTGTATTCATTTTTATGAAAGAAATTATTTTGAATTTATTGAATTTTAAAAAGTTTTACTTCGTTCATTTATTCTACTTTCAGTATTCTAATAAATACTTCCTTCATAATGAAGAAACCTCAATAAAATATGTATTTTTTTAAAATATATTAATAGTTATGAGAGAAAAAAATTGTGTATTGTATATTGATTAAAGTTTTATTAAACAATTTTATATATATATATTGCATATAATATATACGAAAAATGTTTTTTGTTCAGACTATATAGTAAAATTAAACTGTTGTAAGATGAATTAAAATGAATCTAAAAGTTAAAGATATAAAATTTTTAATTTTTACATTCATTTCAATTGTATTTTTTTCATTTTACATTCTGATATAAGTGTGATATATAAATGTAGAAGAGTAAAACCAAAATGCATTTATTCAAGCCAACAGGTTCTATGTTAAAATAAAGTTTCCATATCTGATAGGAATCTCTCTGTACAATATACAGTTGTATTAACTGATGAAAAAAATCAGTTTTAATGCATCTTATACTGTATTTTAAGAATATAAGACATGATTTTTGCCAAAAAAGGGCTGATAAAATCATCTATGTCTTATATGCCATAAAATACAGTAAATTTTTATAAAAAGATCTTTGTTTACCATAGTGGGAAAAAATCTTTACTTAAAATCACATTGGTGAAATTATAAATTTGTGTACCTCGAGTTCACAAATTTTTACTTGCAGTAAGATGCATGGATAAATGAATATTTTAAAAATTTTCAATAGGTATGAATGGATCATAATAGAACAAAGCATTTTTTTTTATTTAATACAATTTATTTGGTAAAAAATTCCTTTTTAAAAATTAATTCTTTTAATCGGATCCAATAAAATTAAATTTTTAATTATTTAACACTTTTAAATTAATTTATCTTCATTTTTGGAATAGATCAATTTTAAAAATTCCAAAATTTTTAATATGATTGTAATTTATATTAGTCTGAAAATGTTAAATAGTTAAAATAATTTGGTTTTTGAAAGATTTTTTTAAATTTCAGGTATGATTAGAAATGAGTGTTTCAGATATTCAAATTCTGTTTTATACAATTGATGTATTTTGATATTTTTTTTGTTTGCATTTAGATTATATCCATATTCAACAAAATTATCATTTGAATATTTTTAATTATAGTAGATTGAGTTAAATTATTCACTATATTGAGACTTCACATATATATGTGAAGATGATGATCAACAGAATTGTTCACTATATCAAGAGTCCATTGTATATTATTAAATAAGAAAACCCATAAATAAAATTGATTATGAATTATTGTACAGAAATTTTACAGAATGAATTAACAATGAATTACTAAGATTCTGTAGATTAGTCTTTTTGAAATTAAAATTCAAATAAAATGTAATTTACTGTACATATATTATAATATACAATACTACATAAGTATAGATAGATATAAACAAAATAAACAAGTTAAGTGTTTTAAAGGATTAAAACACTTAACTGTTTATTTTCTCTATATAGTGGAATTTTGATTTACTTTTAAATACTGTACAAAGAATTATTTTTAATTTAAAAGTTAATTATAGACATTCTTTTGTGTAACAATGTCTGTAATTATTAATATGCTAATTAATAATAAACTCTTGTTACAGTGTTTTTTTATATTTTGTTAAATATCATTTCTAAAGCTAAAGCTAAAAAATATTTCTTTCAAATGATATATTTTATCTAGTTTTCTTTCTAAACTTGTAATAATTTTAAATTGGCAGTCTAGTAATATTCTCCTCTTATCTTAAAGTTCTTTCTGCTAAGTTAATATTGACAATGGACAAAATTTAGAATGAACTACATCATAACTTGATATAGACTCTGATAAGAATGGCCTTGAGATGTGAACAGACTATAGATCTTGAAGGCTTAGAGATTTTTAAGGCTGATCGAAAGGATAATCATATCAACAACAAGGATAAGGGGCAAGTCTCCCAGGCTGGCAAGTGATATATGATTGGGTGTTTTATTTAAGTGACTATCCAATCAAATAATGTGCCTGCTGGCTATGTATTGAATTTTTAAATTTTGAATTCTGTCTTGGCTCTTCTTCAAATGTTCCATTTTAGAA
This sequence comes from Centruroides sculpturatus, assembly GCF_000671375.1. Classification (NCBI taxonomy): domain Eukaryota; kingdom Metazoa; phylum Arthropoda; class Arachnida; order Scorpiones; family Buthidae; genus Centruroides; species Centruroides sculpturatus. The sequence continues at coordinate 338,414 of NW_019384581.1, read as the reverse complement.
TGATTTCTACCTGATGTAGGTCTTAGGGATAGACCAAAAATGTTTGTAGAACTTAAATAATAGGTACAGGACTGATTTGAGATTGTGGTATGTGTTTTCTTTTGTGTACTGTCCAGTTGAATGAGAGAATTTTTGTGATTCTTCATTTTAGCATCACATGTGATTGAGTGCTAGTTTTAGTGGTACACAAATGATGACAGTAAATTAAGGTTTTACTTTATTTTTGTTCTTTATGGCATGTTTAAATGATAGGGGAAAAAAGGGTTAGAGGAATTAAAAATTGAATTCTTTGGGGTCTATGAAGTTAGTTACAAAACAAAGAGAGAGTAATAAGTTTTATCTATGTATATTAAATAATAAAAATAGAAACTTGGACAGAGAAATAATTATTTTAGAAAGAAAAGTTGAATTACAACTTAACAGAAAACAATTTTAAACTTCTTTTGATGCATTAATGTTATATGGAAATAAATTAGCAATATAATTAACTGATTAAAATAAATTGTTGATTGATTAACATACAATTAAGGAAATAAATGTCATAATTTATAGCATTATTTGATAAAATATGCTAAATTCTCTAGAATTTTCTTAATATCTCAAATGCAATAACAGATTTCAGTGATTTTTTAGAAGTCTACTAAAGAATTCTTAATTTTCTTTTGAAAAAAATTATTTATAAACTAGTAATTTGAAATAATTCAAATTAAATTTGACATTAAGAATTAAATATTAAAACCATCAGGTCTTAATAAAATAGCTTAAATACATTTAAACATGATTTTAAAGGTATAAAATCATATTGGACTTTTTAATGGAACTTCCATGATCAACCTTGTAATGTGAAAAGATTTGAGGAACATGCATTAGAGCTTTGTTCAGGCTATCCTCATTTTATTTATATTTTATTTATAAAAAATTATTTATAAACTAGTAATTTGAAATAATTCAAATTAAATTTGACATTAAGAATTAAATATTAAAACCATCAGGTCTTAATAAAATATCTTAAATACATTTAAACATGATTTTAAAGGTATAAAATATATAAAATCATATTGGACTTTTCAATGGAACTTCCATGATCAACCTTGTAATGTGAAAAGATTTGAGGAACATGCATTGGATCTTTGTTCAGGCTATCCTCATTTTATGTTGGATTGATTTGTACTGATTGACAGTAATGCTGGTTTAAATTTTTCCCCAAAAAATAAATCTCAAAAAAACTTTTTTCCACAATATGTAAAATACTTTTTGTAACTACTAAATGCAAATATCTATATAGAAGAATAAACAAATTTGGTAGAACATTTAGACTCACAGAGGAGGAGACAAATGATGATGAACCAGAGTATGTTGTAAAAATAATAACTATTGATGCACTTAAATGATTTCTTGCTAATGCCAACTTGATTGAAGAGTGTTGCAAAATGGACCCTGATTAAGAGTGAAGTGACTTTGTAAAAAGGAATTTAAATGAAGCCTTAGCATCTTACTATGAAATTCTACATAAGAGGAAAAGAAAGGCATGGATCATATTTAATGCAGGTGCATGATCTTCAGCCTAGCCTGTTATCTATGGATGATTCCCAACCAGGACCATCATTGCAGAACTGAAGTTGTGTCCAGCAGCAGCTGGCTGTACAAGAACAACACAATGGTACTATAAAAACTGCAGCATATTTGGCTATAAATGAATAAGTTATAATTTCTGTATTATTAATTTATTACTACTTCATGTTAGTAAAAATTTTTCACTAAATGTGTTATGGTATTATTAAAAAAAAAAAATATATATATATATATATATTCATTTGTGAATGCCTGTAACACATCCCTATTCATTTCATAATAAAATGGATTTATTTTGTGCCAAATTTTTTACATTGCCTCTTTCAGGAATGCATCACCAGTGTAAAATGAGAGCATTCTCACAATTTCTAAAATATTCTTATATTCTAGGAAAAAAATTATATATTAAATACTACTATTAATTGATATATTCCAGCAATAACTTTATTAATTAGTTTACATGAGTATTTCATAGAAGTATATAAGTAATTAAAGTTATTGTGTTTGATCATTCTATATGAATGTAATTTTTATTTTATCAAAAATATTTGTTTGTTATATAATTAATAAAATTATTTATTGCTACAATATATTATTGATTAATATTAAAATTATATATAATTTTTTCTTTGAATTATCAATCAAATGTCTTCAAGTTTTTATATAAAAATACTTATATTTTCTGGATTTTTGTATTTTCAAAAATATAAACTATGAAATGATGTAGTCACTCGAATTTGAAGAGATTTATAAATATTAAATAGTAGGATTTATACAGATAGAGCTGCTGTTATTACTTCTAATTGATAAATTCTTTAAGCTAATGAATAATTATTTACTGACATTTGTATAATGAGATGTAATGCTATTTGCTTGTGGAAAAAAGTCATACATATCTTTAAAATACAATTTTGCATTTAAAATTTTTGCCAACTTTAACCTTTTGAGATATTAGATAGTGATTATAATTTATTTAAGGTCATTTATATAATTTTATTATAAATTATTTTAGTATTTGTTAGTAAAATAATTATATCATTTATAAAAATATTTTGATGAATTTATATTCTTTAATAAGAAAAATATTTTTAGTGAATCAAAACTTTCCAATTTTAGATTTTTATACAGAGAAAATTACATAATAACAATGTAATTAAAGTCAAGAAACTAACTTTTCTTTCCATAAAGTGTAAATTTTCCAAAAATTATAGTTTCATTCTTAAATTTGATTTTTGATGATTTATACTTTTAAAATTGTTTACTTTATTAATTATCTGATATAATAAATATTTTAATAGATTTTTCTATTCAAGTAATTGGTAAGAATTCAAGAAATTTATTTGAGAATCTATTCAAGAAATTTCAGTTACATATTTAAATTTTCTATATCATCTCATGTATTAAAATATTTTCAATGCTTTCATTAAGACAAAATATATTTTTAGTTAAATTTTTACAACACAGGCACAAGACTATATGTGATAGTCTTGTGATGAGATATGGAAGCTGATTTTGCCAACTGATACCAATAGTTCATACAAAAAGCCAGTCAACATGGCTGGCTCTTCTCCCGTTCTCCCTATCCCTCATGTCTTTTCTTTATATTACATTTCTTTTAATTTTGAAATATATATATATATATATATATATTTTTTGCGGCATATTTTTGCCAACATCGATGGGTGAAATGCTCTGTCAAACCCCTCAGTAACTTTGCCTTTGGATTAAGTTAATGTAGAAGAAAAACTGAAGCATTCTATTTTCATGATGATGATTAAAATACTTTTCATATAATAAAGAAGAAAGATTTTAAATAGCCACCTTATCAAGAACTAGTAATTGAAGTTTGTAATGCAATTTAATATATAGGCTATGCAATGTAAAATAACCATGCCAAAGATTGGAAGTGTTGGTACTCAAGAAATCCTGTTCAATATACTTTCCAGCTAAATGGAGTTACATTGAGATGGGTGAAGTTTAAATATTTAGAGATTACAAGAACAACACAATGGTACTATAAACACTGCAGCATATTTGGCTATAAATGAATAAGTTATAATTTCTGTATTATTAATTTATTATTACTTCATATTAGTAAAAATTTTGCATTAAATGTGTTATGGTATTATTTTTAAAAAATGTATACAGTATATATTTTCATTTGTGAATGCCTGTAACACATCCCTATTCATTCCATTGCAATAACATGCATATCTCCATAATATATTTATTCAAATTCAGTTTAGATGATTTTGAGTAAATGACTGTCAATTTGCATTAAAGAGGAATGAAAGCAACTCAGAAATGGACAGTCAGATTGGTCAAGGAAGCACTGTACTACAGGAACAAAATTAATCAGTAGTGCTCAAGGGAAAGCTAGGGAAGAAAACAAAGCTGTCAGTCTTCCACTCAATCTGTGTTCTAATCTTTGCTTATGAACATGGTTATTGGGTAATGACTGAAAGTGTACAATTTCAAATACAGACAATGAGATAAGATTTCTCATATTTGCTACTAGTGTTAAGAGACTTGACAGAGTTTGCAGCAGCAACAAGCAGTGTCACAATAAAGAATATTTGTTTTCCTATCCAAAAGGACTCAAGAAGAGCCAAGAACTAGAACTAATGGATCACGTTTGTGAACCAGTCTGGATGTGTCTTGGAATTCTAGAAGAGTTGAATTCAGTTACTGCAGATCAAGGCCATTGGAAGACTATTGGGACTGCTATCCCACAATTATCTCAAGATAGCAGGCGTTGAAAACGATGAATGAATTATACAATTTCAATTACATAAATATTAGTCTGAAGCAAAATAAAACATTTTGAAAATAAATACAGTAAATTTATGCTACTTTGGACCATGCATAACTCAAGCAAATTTTTTCAAAAAATTATACAGTAATTTAAAATTTTCAATAATAGAAAAGTTACAATTAACAAGTAATTATAATTTTAAATAAATTATAACTAACCTATTAGAACTCAAACTTTTTGTGTATATTTTAAACAGAATTTATTTATTTTGAATGGCAATAACATGCATATCTCCATAATATATTTATTCAAATTCAGTTTAGATGATTTTGAGTAAATGACTGTCAATTTCTCAAATGGGCCTTAATAACTAGTAAATAATGAATTATTATGAATTTATTTATATAAAGAATATACAATTAAAACATTTTTAACAACAATTTAATTTTTTCATTTTATTTTATGTAATTTTCAAGAAATGTGATGTGCAAAGTAACATTACATTTTTTGTAGAAGGTTTACTTTTGCAATTAGGGAATTGCCTTTGCTTATCTCTTTTGGAAATAATGTTCTTCCCAACATATCCTGCATTTTCAAAAACATTATAAATGCTTGGTAAACTAACTTGCTTTTCCTCTCATTTTATTTCCAAGTCCAATTTTGAGAAGATTCACTGCAATGTTTCTACAAAAATCTTTGGTTAGTATTGTTTTTTTTCCATTGATGACATTTTTTAAGATGAATCCATTGACAGCAACTTTTTCAATGATTCTGGTAAACAGGCACTAATTCCATTTCTTACCTCCAACATAAATTCTGTTTTTTCTGGAAGCTAATGATAAGGTTCACACCTCCCATATATTTGTTATGATTGTTTATTACTACAGGTTGCTGTTTTGACATCTTTCTGTTTACCCTTTTGCTCCATCTCTATAGATGCAAGAGTGGTTGGACAGTGTCATAATTTGAGCGTAATAATATGCATTTATTGTGACTCTATTTTATCATTAGTATCTTATTCTTACAATCAAATTTGTAGTCAAATGATTCTATAAATAATTTTTCTAAATCTTTGGAATTAATAAGAGGATCGTTGTCAACTCTATTTTCTCTGATGGTGCCATTTCTATGAAATTCTTTCAGGAAGTTTCAGCTCAACTGTTTCAGTATAGAAATATGACTTGTCCTGATCAGTTCTATAATACACCTGGCTAACATTAAAAAGTGAAATAGAGCAATACAAGCACAAATATGTACACTTCAAATCTAAACAGAAATTTTTACAGAGGAATTATTATGTAGCATGCTAGGATCTCCAAAGTACTTTCTATACATAGGACACTGGGTTATAATGGACTAATGTTCATATTATTTAACTGTGTTCAGTTAGCTAAAATGAAATAAATTTAAAGCATTGTGATGATGTCACAATAAATAATTGCTTGTTTACAGTAAAACTCGTCTAAAGCAGAACCTGAATAGATCAGAAACCTGCCTTAGCGGAAAAAGTTATCCAGAGTGGAGCAAATTTTTTTTTTAATGTTAAAAAGAAACATGTTTAAAATGGAAACCTACCAAACTGAAAAAAATATTTAGTACTGTGTGATTCTGGTTTACACAGGTTTTACTGTATACAATATAACAAAGTTTTGAAGTTTACTTCTCTGATATGCTTACGGCAAAATTTATTTATTAGAAAGTTTTCAAGTTTGACATATTTATGGAGTCAGCAAAGAAGAAAGGGTACATTATAAGATCAGAATTCTTATTTTTACTTAAATAGAATTTTACTATTAGTAGGCAAGAAAACGAGGAGAACAATAGATGAAAATTATTGTTTGTTTATGGATAAAAAAAAATAATTCTGTTGTTATACAAAATTCAATTCTATTTATTTGTATAACAATAAATTATTTGAAAAATAAAATTAAAAATAAAATTGAAGACAGTTTATTGAAAAAGGAATCACCATTTATTCACTTTCAATGTTCCGGAATACAAACTTTTGACAACAAACCTTATTCTATAGGCTATTTGGCAGTCAAAATTAAAACTTCCCTTAAAATCAAAGAAAAATATCCAATTAAAAACACGGTTTTAAAAATAGGAACTGGAATGCCACAGACGTCTTCTTTCCTTCCATCCTTACCTCTTCTTCTTCTATTTTTATTTGGAGAGTCTAGCACTAAGTAGGCTCTTTCTCTGACGAGCAGTCACGCATTGGTCACTGGAAATGTCCAGTTTGAGTGACGTAAGTTTTTAGTTCCAAGGGAGTGATGTTATTCGATGGCTCATATATAGAAAGCAGTATACTAACATTGTTCAAGTTGACATGCAATGCCTCGCCCAGATCGTGGCAGGCTGAATCCTTATCTCTCGAGGACAGTAGAGCTTTTTATCTACTAGAAGCAAGTGCAGGTAAATTTACATTTTCAGCTGCCCCCTGGTGATAAATATTTGCAGAATAATTCAACTAAATTGTAGAATTTTGTCGGATGGTGATTAAGTTTAAAAATTAAATTGAAGATATTTTCAATAGGCTGTGCCTTCAGTTTAATTTTTAAACTTAATCACCATTTAACAAAATTCTACAAAAATTATTTGATTTATTTGTGTAAATGATTTCATTTTTGTTATAATTGTAATCAGATGTGCAGTTATTACAATGATGAATGCTATTTTTAGCTTATCCTATTGGTAAATTATTTAATGATGTAATGATTGTGAATAGCTCACTCAGCAGACTCAATAGTTTCAACTGAGTGAAGATATGATAGCAGGTAACTGTTACATAATGGAAACAAATCTGCTGAACAATAAATTACAAGTTAAAGCAAGCGGATTGTGGCACTACACTAGCTTCTGTTTGTTTTTGAAAACTTAAAAACATATTATAAAATAAATTATATTCATTTTAAAGTTTTATTTTGCATATACTGTATCTAGTTGATGATAACTGTTAAACTAATCTAGTTTAAATGGATTAATACTGTAATGTATGCCTTTATACCCATAAACAATACATACTTCACATGCTATATGGTCACAGCTGTCTTGTATCTGAATGTAGCATAAAAATTTGTTGTTAAGAATGAAATTGGGCATTGATTATACAATAGATTGAGGTAATAGTCATGAACATTTTATGAATAAACAATTTCATTTACCATCCATTCTAGGAATATTTAAGTTCATTACAGTATAATTCCTATAACTGGAATTTAGGCTAGTAAACCCCTCTATGCATGAAATTTACTGAAAGATTTTGAATAGATACTCTTGATAAATTGTATTATATAGTAGCTGAACTGCAAGCATTGTGAGTTTTTTTTATTAAATATATTATTCTAGTTATTCAACTCTATAGTATTTGTCTACAATTACCACAAATATCAAAGAATTAAGTCATTCATGTTTAGTGGATGAAAATATTAGAAAATAAGTGTAATAAGAAAAGAAAGTTATAAAACTGAGTAAAAAGATGTTAGAATAAGTACAGTAAATGAAAGATGTGATAGATAAAGAATCATAACATTATTCCAAAAATCCCTGGGATGTTCTGCCCTGCCCAGATTTGATATCGGTCCCTCAGAACAATAGGATAACACCTTAACTGCTTCAGCCATCTTTACTTCACTATTCTATCTATTTTTCATGGTTTGAAAGTGATTATTCTTTGTAAATTTTGTGAAGTATTTCTTTAAACTTTGCCAGATGTTTCTAAAATTCAAAATATTCTAAATTATTCAATCTATATTAGTTGTCTTACATTTAGTGTAGTATTTTGCTTATTTAATATTCATCTAATCTCATTATGAACAGAGGACTGGCAATGTTAAAAGCCTAATTGCTGACATTTTATTGTAAGCAAAATTATTTTGAAATTCTGAGATACATGTAAAAATTCTTAGATGATCTTTCATAACATGAAATATGAGAGTAGTTGTGAACCATCAGAAATAGATAAATAAATTATTTTAAAGGCCACTCTGGGTTTTTATTTGATTTTAGATAAGAGCTTCTAGAACTTCAGTATATGAAAGAACAAATGTGATTTATATTTATTGTTTTGTAATGGATTGCTTTCAAATTAACACGACTCATTACACTGTTAGAGGCCAAATATACTTACTCTACAGTAATTTGTATATAAATACTTGTTATATCATACATATAGGGGAGATGAACCAAATAAATGATATATCAGATGGCACAATATAACTGATATATCTATCCATTATTAGCTAAAGCACTTTTATATTTAGGAGAAAAAAATAATGTCATATGTCCGAATGAGTAATAGAATAGAATGCTACATAACAAGGGGCTACTGTATTATATGTATAACAATGACAAAAAATTTGCTTTATTAGAGTTCACTTGAATAGTTTTTCTATGAAGTACTTTTTGGCAACCAAGCCCATTGTCGGGAGACACATAAGTGAATCTTTGTTTGCTAAGTCATCACTAAAATAGGACATCTAGGCACTAAAAATCATACAAATTATATGATTTTTAGTGCCTACATGTCATAGTTCTAGATTTGTCATCTAAGTCTTAAGCTTATTTTAATGAAAATGATTAGTAACAAATAAGTAGTAATGATTTAGAATTAAAGCTAGTATTTATGAACTTATTTTTCTTATATTATAGCTTATCATCTTTTATTGAGACATTTTAAATATATTTTATTCATCACAAATTATTGATACATTGTTATTTTGGTTTTTTATAAGCACGAACACTAATTGATCTTGAGAAACTAGCTACATACTTTCACAAAGTCTAAAGTTGTAGCATTAATTTAAGAAAGCAATATAGTATTAAACTATATTGGTAAACTATTTATGAAAATAAGTGTCATTAATGGATGACATGTTAAATCTTAACTTATTGTGTAATAATTGTTGGGATTGGCTTCTGCGTTATAGAAAAATCTATCATCATCATTTTAAATCAATTTTTGTACAATTGATTAGAAAGACTTGCTTTTTTTTTTGTATGAAATTAAAATCTTATACANAAAACCATCAGGTCTTAATAAAATATCTTAAATACATTTAAACATGATTTTAAAGGTATAAAATATATAAAATCATATTGGACTTTTCAATGGAACTTCCATGATCAACCTTGTAATGTGAAAAGATTTGAGGAACATGCATTGGATCTTTGTTCAGGCTATCCTCATTTTATGTTGGATTGATTTGTACTGATTGACAGTAATGCTGGTTTAAATTTTTCCCCAAAAAATAAATCTCAAAAAAACTTTTTTCCACAATATGTAAAATACTTTTTGTAACTACTAAATGCAAATATCTATATAGAAGAATAAACAAATTTGGTAGAACATTTAGACTCACAGAGGAGGAGACAAATGATGATGAACCAGAGTATGTTGTAAAAATAATAACTATTGATGCACTTAAATGATTTCTTGCTAATGCCAACTTGATTGAAGAGTGTTGCAAAATGGACCCTGATTAAGAGTGAAGTGACTTTGTAAAAAGGAATTTAAATGAAGCCTTAGCATCTTACTATGAAATTCTACATAAGAGGAAAAGAAAGGCATGGATCATATTTAATGCAGGTGCATGATCTTCAGCCTAGCCTGTTATCTATGGATGATTCCCAACCAGGACCATCATTGCAGAACTGAAGTTGTGTCCAGCAGCAGCTGGCTGTACAAGAACAACACAATGGTACTATAAACACTGCAGCATATTTGGCTATAAATGAATAAGTTATAATTTCTGTATTATTAATTTATTATTACTTCATATTAGTAAAAATTTTGCATTAAATGTGTTATGGTATTATTTTTAAAAAATGTATACAGTATATATTTTCATTTGTGAATGCCTGTAACACATCCCTATTCATTCCATTGCAATAACATGCATATCTCCATAATATATTTATTCAAATTCAGTTTAGATGATTTTGAGTAAATGACTGTCAATTTGCATTAAAGAGGAATGAAAGCAACTCAGAAATGGACAGTCAGATTGGTCAAGGAAGCACTGTACTACAGGAACAAAATTAATCAGTAGTGCTCAAGGGAAAGCTAGGGAAGAAAACAAAGCTGTCAGTCTTCCACTCAATCTGTGTTCTAATCTTTGCTTATGAACATGGTTATTGGGTAATGACTGAAAGTGTACAATTTCAAATACAGACAATGAGATAAGATTTCTCATATTTGCTACTAGTGTTAAGAGACTTGACAGAGTTTGCAGCAGCAACAAGCAGTGTCACAATAAAGAATATTTGTTTTCCTATCCAAAAGGACTCAAGAAGAGCCAAGAACTAGAACTAATGGATCACGTTTGTGAACCAGTCTGGATGTGTCTTGGAATTCTAGAAGAGTTGAATTCAGTTACTGCAGATCAAGGCCATTGGAAGACTATTGGGACTGCTATCCCACAATTATCTCAAGATAGCAGGCGTTGAAAACGATGAATGAATTATACAATTTCAATTACATAAATATTAGTCTGAAGCAAAATAAAACATTTTGAAAATAAATACAGTAAATTTATGCTACTTTGGACCATGCATAACTCAAGCAAATTTTTTCAAAAAATTATACAGTAATTTAAAATTTTCAATAATAGAAAAGTTACAATTAACAAGTAATTATAATTTTAAATAAATTATAACTAACCTATTAGAACTCAAACTTTTTGTGTATATTTTAAACAGAATTTATTTATTTTGAATGGCAATAACATGCATATCTCCATAATATATTTATTCAAATTCAGTTTAGATGATTTTGAGTAAATGACTGTCAATTTCTCAAATGGGCCTTAATAACTAGTAAATAATGAATTATTATGAATTTATTTATATAAAGAATATACAATTAAAACATTTTTAACAACAATTTAATTTTTTCATTTTATTTTATGTAATTTTCAAGAAATGTGATGTGCAAAGTAACATTACATTTTTTGTAGAAGGTTTACTTTTGCAATTAGGGAATTGCCTTTGCTTATCTCTTTTGGAAATAATGTTCTTCCCAACATATCCTGCATTTTCAAAAACATTATAAATGCTTGGTAAACTAACTTGCTTTTCCTCTCATTTTATTTCCAAGTCCAATTTTGAGAAGATTCACTGCAATGTTTCTACAAAAATCTTTGGTTAGTATTGTTTTTTTTCCATTGATGACATTTTTTAAGATGAATCCATTGACAGCAACTTTTTCAATGATTCTGGTAAACAGGCACTAATTCCATTTCTTACCTCCAACATAAATTCTGTTTTTTCTGGAAGCTAATGATAAGGTTCACACCTCCCATATATTTGTTATGATTGTTTATTACTACAGGTTGCTGTTTTGACATCTTTCTGTTTACCCTTTTGCTCCATCTCTATAGATGCAAGAGTGGTTGGACAGTGTCATAATTTGAGCGTAATAATATGCATTTATTGTGACTCTATTTTATCATTAGTATCTTATTCTTACAATCAAATTTGTAGTCAAATGATTCTATAAATAATTTTTCTAAATCTTTGGAATTAATAAGAGGATCGTTGTCAACTCTATTTTCTCTGATGGTGCCATTTCTATGAAATTCTTTCAGGAAGTTTCAGCTCAACTGTTTCAGTATAGAAATATGACTTGTCCTGATCAGTTCTATAATACACCTGGCTAACATTAAAAAGTGAAATAGAGCAATACAAGCACAAATATGTACACTTCAAATCTAAACAGAAATTTTTACAGAGGAATTATTATGTAGCATGCTAGGATCTCCAAAGTACTTTCTATACATAGGACACTGGGTTATAATGGACTAATGTTCATATTATTTAACTGTGTTCAGTTAGCTAAAATGAAATAAATTTAAAGCATTGTGATGATGTCACAATAAATAATTGCTTGTTTACAGTAAAACTCGTCTAAAGCAGAACCTGAATAGATCAGAAACCTGCCTTAGCGGAAAAAGTTATCCAGAGTGGAGCAAATTTTTTTTTTAATGTTAAAAAGAAACATGTTTAAAATGGAAACCTACCAAACTGAAAAAAATATTTAGTACTGTGTGATTCTGGTTTACACAGGTTTTACTGTATACAATATAACAAAGTTTTGAAGTTTACTTCTCTGATATGCTTACGGCAAAATTTATTTATTAGAAAGTTTTCAAGTTTGACATATTTATGGAGTCAGCAAAGAAGAAAGGGTACATTATAAGATCAGAATTCTTATTTTTACTTAAATAGAATTTTACTATTAGTAGGCAAGAAAACGAGGAGAACAATAGATGAAAATTATTGTTTGTTTATGGATAAAAAAAAATAATTCTGTTGTTATACAAAATTCAATTCTATTTATTTGTATAACAATAAATTATTTGAAAAATAAAATTAAAAATAAAATTGAAGACAGTTTATTGAAAAAGGAATCACCATTTATTCACTTTCAATGTTCCGGAATACAAACTTTTGACAACAAACCTTATTCTATAGGCTATTTGGCAGTCAAAATTAAAACTTCCCTTAAAATCAAAGAAAAATATCCAATTAAAAACACGGTTTTAAAAATAGGAACTGGAATGCCACAGACGTCTTCTTTCCTTCCATCCTTACCTCTTCTTCTTCTATTTTTATTTGGAGAGTCTAGCACTAAGTAGGCTCTTTCTCTGACGAGCAGTCACGCATTGGTCACTGGAAATGTCCAGTTTGAGTGACGTAAGTTTTTAGTTCCAAGGGAGTGATGTTATTCGATGGCTCATATATAGAAAGCAGTATACTAACATTGTTCAAGTTGACATGCAATGCCTCGCCCAGATCGTGGCAGGCTGAATCCTTATCTCTCGAGGACAGTAGAGCTTTTTATCTACTAGAAGCAAGTGCAGGTAAATTTACATTTTCAGCTGCCCCCTGGTGATAAATATTTGCAGAATAATTCAACTAAATTGTAGAATTTTGTCGGATGGTGATTAAGTTTAAAAATTAAATTGAAGATATTTTCAATAGGCTGTGCCTTCAGTTTAATTTTTAAACTTAATCACCATTTAACAAAATTCTACAAAAATTATTTGATTTATTTGTGTAAATGATTTCATTTTTGTTATAATTGTAATCAGATGTGCAGTTATTACAATGATGAATGCTATTTTTAGCTTATCCTATTGGTAAATTATTTAATGATGTAATGATTGTGAATAGCTCACTCAGCAGACTCAATAGTTTCAACTGAGTGAAGATATGATAGCAGGTAACTGTTACATAATGGAAACAAATCTGCTGAACAATAAATTACAAGTTAAAGCAAGCGGATTGTGGCACTACACTAGCTTCTGTTTGTTTTTGAAAACTTAAAAACATATTATAAAATAAATTATATTCATTTTAAAGTTTTATTTTGCATATACTGTATCTAGTTGATGATAACTGTTAAACTAATCTAGTTTAAATGGATTAATACTGTAATGTATGCCTTTATACCCATAAACAATACATACTTCACATGCTATATGGTCACAGCTGTCTTGTATCTGAATGTAGCATAAAAATTTGTTGTTAAGAATGAAATTGGGCATTGATTATACAATAGATTGAGGTAATAGTCATGAACATTTTATGAATAAACAATTTCATTTACCATCCATTCTAGGAATATTTAAGTTCATTACAGTATAATTCCTATAACTGGAATTTAGGCTAGTAAACCCCTCTATGCATGAAATTTACTGAAAGATTTTGAATAGATACTCTTGATAAATTGTATTATATAGTAGCTGAACTGCAAGCATTGTGAGTTTTTTTTATTAAATATATTATTCTAGTTATTCAACTCTATAGTATTTGTCTACAATTACCACAAATATCAAAGAATTAAGTCATTCATGTTTAGTGGATGAAAATATTAGAAAATAAGTGTAATAAGAAAAGAAAGTTATAAAACTGAGTAAAAAGATGTTAGAATAAGTACAGTAAATGAAAGATGTGATAGATAAAGAATCATAACATTATTCCAAAAATCCCTGGGATGTTCTGCCCTGCCCAGATTTGATATCGGTCCCTCAGAACAATAGGATAACACCTTAACTGCTTCAGCCATCTTTACTTCACTATTCTATCTATTTTTCATGGTTTGAAAGTGATTATTCTTTGTAAATTTTGTGAAGTATTTCTTTAAACTTTGCCAGATGTTTCTAAAATTCAAAATATTCTAAATTATTCAATCTATATTAGTTGTCTTACATTTAGTGTAGTATTTTGCTTATTTAATATTCATCTAATCTCATTATGAACAGAGGACTGGCAATGTTAAAAGCCTAATTGCTGACATTTTATTGTAAGCAAAATTATTTTGAAATTCTGAGATACATGTAAAAATTCTTAGATGATCTTTCATAACATGAAATATGAGAGTAGTTGTGAACCATCAGAAATAGATAAATAAATTATTTTAAAGGCCACTCTGGGTTTTTATTTGATTTTAGATAAGAGCTTCTAGAACTTCAGTATATGAAAGAACAAATGTGATTTATATTTATTGTTTTGTAATGGATTGCTTTCAAATTAACACGACTCATTACACTGTTAGAGGCCAAATATACTTACTCTACAGTAATTTGTATATAAATACTTGTTATATCATACATATAGGGGAGATGAACCAAATAAATGATATATCAGATGGCACAATATAACTGATATATCTATCCATTATTAGCTAAAGCACTTTTATATTTAGGAGAAAAAAATAATGTCATATGTCCGAATGAGTAATAGAATAGAATGCTACATAACAAGGGGCTACTGTATTATATGTATAACAATGACAAAAAATTTGCTTTATTAGAGTTCACTTGAATAGTTTTTCTATGAAGTACTTTTTGGCAACCAAGCCCATTGTCGGGAGACACATAAGTGAATCTTTGTTTGCTAAGTCATCACTAAAATAGGACATCTAGGCACTAAAAATCATACAAATTATATGATTTTTAGTGCCTACATGTCATAGTTCTAGATTTGTCATCTAAGTCTTAAGCTTATTTTAATGAAAATGATTAGTAACAAATAAGTAGTAATGATTTAGAATTAAAGCTAGTATTTATGAACTTATTTTTCTTATATTATAGCTTATCATCTTTTATTGAGACATTTTAAATATATTTTATTCATCACAAATTATTGATACATTGTTATTTTGGTTTTTTATAAGCACGAACACTAATTGATCTTGAGAAACTAGCTACATACTTTCACAAAGTCTAAAGTTGTAGCATTAATTTAAGAAAGCAATATAGTATTAAACTATATTGGTAAACTATTTATGAAAATAAGTGTCATTAATGGATGACATGTTAAATCTTAACTTATTGTGTAATAATTGTTGGGATTGGCTTCTGCGTTATAGAAAAATCTATCATCATCATTTTAAATCAATTTTTGTACAATTGATTAGAAAGACTTGCTTTTTTTTTTGTATGAAATTAAAATCTTATACATTTTAATCATTTGTGGCTAGCAAATAAGCTTTAATTTGGATTAAATTATATTAAACAGGGAGATAGATTAAAATGTTTCATGTTTTTGTTAGACAAGACAAGGGATTAATTATAAAACTAATAAGTATTAATATTTTAAATTGTTTTAAATTTTCTAAATATAGATTGTAAATGTTAATTTTTGAAATAAATCGGTATTGTTGTTTTAATTTAAGGTGATGCTAGTGCAGATCATCTATTGGCATTGGAAATGGAACACAGGGAGCGGGAGCAGCAACGTCTTAGAGAACAACAAGAATTTCGTTTATTGCAGGCACAATATGGCATGGATAACCAGGGAAATTTCAGGGAACAATCTATCACAAATATGCAGAGAGCTGTTTATGCTGGAGAAATGAGTGTAACAGATTATTACAATCGCCAAGTAGAACTTTGTATTGCAGAAAGAGATGGAGTAGACGATGGCCATTCTTGTATTAAAGGTAGTTATTTAATTTCATTAAAGAATGAAATACTTAGAATTTTTTGAATATTTTCATTAAAATAATTTTTTTTTTAGGTTTAATACCAAAAATAAGAGCTTTCAGCATGGCTACTACTAATGTAGAACATACGTGGCTTTGTACCACTGTTGATCATTATGGTTCCACTTACGGAGATAAAGGATGGGGATGTGGGTATCGTAACATTCAGATGCTGCTATCAGCTTTAGTGCATCATACAGGTTATAATCACCGATTATTTAATGGTAAAATTTAAGATTACATATTAAAGTTTACTTTTATTAAAATAATTTAAAATATTATTATAAAAGAATTATTTAATAATTGTTTTCAGTCAAATGTAATTGGAAAATAATTTTTAACAGGAAAGAATTCAATTCCTTCAATATCCAAATTGCAAGAATTAATAGAAAATGCTTGGCGCCATGGTTTTGATCCTCAAGGATGTGAGCAGCTTGGAGGAAGGCTCACAAACACAAGAAAATGGATTGGTGCTACAGAAGTTGTTACTTTTCTTTCTTCATTTCGTATTAAGTAAGCCATTAAAACTGAATTAAATTCTAAAAAAAAATATTTAAAATATGGCTATTATTATACTGTATAAGACTTATTCATTTTGGTTTCTATTATTCTTTTATTATTGAATTCTATATTAAAACATTTTAAATTTCTTTAATGTCTTGATGTGTTAAATTCAAATAGATGTTTAGTTTATTTGTATTTTTTTTTTACATATTCAAACCTTGTTTATGTTGAAATTATGTTTTTTTAAAAACATGAAGCAAATTAAAGTAATGTAAGTTAAAATAGTTTTCCATGATAAACTTTTGAAATATTAAGAAATGAGTTTCAATACCATAATTTTCAAGAAATAGTAAATTAAACTTTATCTTTCTGAATCTGATGTAAAACAATGACGGCTCATCTGCCCGTGGGATGAATTGGCATGGGCCAATAGGCACTTCATGGGCAGATCATTTTTTATGAACTGTGCTATATTCATCCAGTAATTACATATTTTCATCATTACAAAAACAGCTAGTGCAAATCTCATATTTGCAATCAATCAATGACTAGCAAAGAAAGTTTATTCATATTGAGATTAATTTGTGAATTAACTAAAATGAATTATAACACATTATGCAATTTATTCTAATAATAATTAAAATTTTATTGTGTACAGGCACAATGAAGTGACGTTTTTCTCAACACTGGGCTAGTTGAATCTTTTATTTAGTTAGAACGTTTTTTTCCATACATCAACGTTTCNAGTTACATATTTAAATTTTCTATATCATCTCATGTATTAAAATATTTTCAATGCTTTCATTAAGACAAAATATATTTTTAGTTAAATTTTTACAACACAGGCACAAGACTATATGTGATAGTCTTGTGATGAGATATGGAAGCTGATTTTGCCAACTGATACCAATAGTTCATACAAAAAGCCAGTCAACATGGCTGGCTCTTCTCCCGTTCTCCCTATCCCTCATGTCTTTTCTTTATATTACATTTCTTTTAATTTTGAAATATATATATATATATATATATATTTTTTGCGGCATATTTTTGCCAACATCGATGGGTGAAATGCTCTGTCAAACCCCTCAGTAACTTTGCCTTTGGATTAAGTTAATGTAGAAGAAAAACTGAAGCATTCTATTTTCATGATGATGATTAAAATACTTTTCATATAATAAAGAAGAAAGATTTTAAATAGCCACCTTATCAAGAACTAGTAATTGAAGTTTGTAATGCANTACACTTAGTTTTTTAACATTTTCAATATCAATTTTTTATCACAATTTTAACTTTACAGGTTAAAAACAAAACCTTTTCTACATTTTATTACATAAACAAGATAAACTCTGCAGATTTTAAAAAACTAAAACTTACAAATTTCAAAAGTCTTTTTTTGCCACCTCGTCGACCAATCCGACAATTTGCATATAGCAAATTGTCGGACAACATCGACAACACGATTTCGACAACATCAATAATTAAAATTTTAGTTATATGCACACATCCAATAGTCTTTGCTTATTGGATGTATTTGTTTATTAGTTTTTTTACTGAGAAATTTAAATTTGGCAGTGATTCTTACACACTACATTCATTACAGATTTATTAAATGTGACTAATCAAAGTGATTTTTACAACTTTATGAATTTATTATAAAGTAACTAATTAAGTGAAAGTAATGGTGACAAAGGATGGAACTTACTAGTGTAAGTGATATAGTAAATAGTAGTTCAAAAACAGAGGAAAGAAATGCATAATTTAAGGAGGAAGAAAAATGGAAAAAATAATCAAAAGTTAAAATACTATTTAATTCAGATTTGCTTTACATACAATATAACTCACACTCAGGAGAGAGATATAACAATTTACTATACATCCCAATGTTTGTAACAATTTATATTTTGAGTCCCAAGCCTAAAGATGGATGGCCTTAGGTTGAAAATGTTTGTAAAAGTAATTTAATAAACAATTTTTCTCAGCAAACATTAGGTGCCATATTATGATTATTATATCTTGCTTCACATTATTTTTATAAATGAACTAGCAGACCCGGCCATGTGTTGCTGTGACTCAAAATGTATCTATTAAAAATGTATAACACTTCCCCATGGGGGGAAATTTCGAAAAATCCCTTCTTAGTGTACATTCTCTTGACGTATCCTATTAAAATGCAATCAAAAACTCAAAAAACTGCACCCTAAAATAGTATAATAGAAGCCGAGTTCTTCACGGTAAGCCTTAATCCTGACCCTCTCCCCGTGTCTAAATTATATAAAAACACGCATGAATTCGAATGGAATGTTGTGTCAAAATTTCAAAGCAATTGGTGAAGAACTTTTGGAGATTTAAGATTTTGAACAAACATAACATTTTTATTTATATAGATTAATTCCTCTTTAAACATCAAATTACATTTAAAAATAATTCTAATATTTTTCTGATTAAAATGTATGCAGTAGTATCCCCACTCTTACCACATAGTTGGATTGTGAGAAAATGTCGTTATCTGCGTTATAGAAAAATCTATCATCATCATTTTAAATCAATTTTTGTACAATTGATTAGAAAGACTTGCTTTTTTTTTTGTATGAAATTAAAATCTTATACACTTTAATCATTTGTGGCTAGCAAATAAGCTTTAATTTGGATTAAATTATATTAAACAGGGAGATAGATTAAAATGTTTCATGTTTTTGTTAGACAAGACAAGGGATTAATTATAAAACTAATAAGTATTAATATTTTAAATTGTTTTAAATTTTCTAAATATAGATTGTAAATGTTAATTTTTGAAATAAATCGGTATTGTTGTTTTAATTTAAGGTGATGCTAGTGCAGATCATCTATTGGCATTGGAAATGGAACACAGGGAGCGGGAGCAGCAACGTCTTAGAGAACAACAAGAATTTCGTTTATTGCAGGCACAATATGGCATGGATAACCAGGGAAATTTCAGGGAACAATCTATCACAAATATGCAGAGAGCTGTTTATGCTGGAGAAATGAGTGTAACAGATTATTACAATCGCCAAGTAGAACTTTGTATTGCAGAAAGAGATGGAGTAGACGATGGCCATTCTTGTATTAAAGGTAGTTATTTAATTTCATTAAAGAATGAAATACTTAGAATTTTTTGAATATTTTCATTAAAATAATTTTTTTTTTAGGTTTAATACCAAAAATAAGAGCTTTCAGCATGGCTACTACTAATGTAGAACATACGTGGCTTTGTACCACTGTTGATCATTATGGTTCCACTTACGGAGATAAAGGATGGGGATGTGGGTATCGTAACATTCAGATGCTGCTATCAGCTTTAGTGCATCATACAGGTTATAATCACCGATTATTTAATGGTAAAATTTAAGATTACATATTAAAGTTTACTTTTATTAAAATAATTTAAAATATTATTATAAAAGAATTATTTAATAATTGTTTTCAGTCAAATGTAATTGGAAAATAATTTTTAACAGGAAAGAATTCAATTCCTTCAATATCCAAATTGCAAGAATTAATAGAAAATGCTTGGCGCCATGGTTTTGATCCTCAAGGATGTGAGCAGCTTGGAGGAAGGCTCACAAACACAAGAAAATGGATTGGTGCTACAGAAGTTGTTACTTTTCTTTCTTCATTTCGTATTAAGTAAGCCATTAAAACTGAATTAAATTCTAAAAAAAAATATTTAAAATATGGCTATTATTATACTGTATAAGACTTATTCATTTTGGTTTCTATTATTCTTTTATTATTGAATTCTATATTAAAACATTTTAAATTTCTTTAATGTCTTGATGTGTTAAATTCAAATAGATGTTTAGTTTATTTGTATTTTTTTTTTACATATTCAAACCTTGTTTATGTTGAAATTATGTTTTTTTAAAAACATGAAGCAAATTAAAGTAATGTAAGTTAAAATAGTTTTCCATGATAAACTTTTGAAATATTAAGAAATGAGTTTCAATACCATAATTTTCAAGAAATAGTAAATTAAACTTTATCTTTCTGAATCTGATGTAAAACAATGACGGCTCATCTGCCCGTGGGATGAATTGGCATGGGCCAATAGGCACTTCATGGGCAGATCATTTTTTATGAACTGTGCTATANCATTTTTATAAATAAAAATTTGACAAACTATTTATCGTTTTATGATGAGTAAAATTTTTTGGTCGCATTCACGGCTTTTAAGTAATGCATAAACCTCCGAGGCACGAGGCCCTTCGGACCACGAGGCATAGGCGGTGGCCCACATCGTTCATGCCTTATGCCACCCTTGGTCGTAGAAATGATGTAATTTGAATATAAATTATTTATAAATACGTATGTCAAGTTAAATATATTTTACGTCGTAATAAAAATATAAGAGTTTACGACCACTGTGCTGGGTGAGACACTGTTGAAACAAAAAAAGTTATGCATTCCATCACGTACATAAACAGTGTTGTAATTCGCCAAGTGCAAATCAGCAAATTCGTAAAATTTTTGTTTATTTTGAACAATCTGGATAATCGAAAATCTGGATAATAGCGGTTCTACTGTAGTTGGATTGTGAGAAAATGTCATTAAGAGAGTGCATCACCTGTAAGCTTAATGTCTTGAATCGAAGTTTCGTTCTCAGAAATGTCTCTTGAACTATATGGCAATAGTCAAAAAAAAACCCAAAAAATATGGAATTGTAAATATGATTTAATTAATTTTTAAACTTTTATAGCTAAATATTTCATAATTTTCCAGGTGAAAAATATTTGTTTAAGTTAAGGAAAACTAATACACACTAGTACGACGTTAAAATTGTGTGTGGCGCCATCTGTTATGAAAGTTTATTAAAAAATAACTTTTTTTTATTATTAACTCACAGGGGGAAGGGAATTTCGACATATATATTATTTAAAAACATGCCGGTATTCGAATGGAACGTTATGTGAAAATTTCAAAGCAATCGGTGAAGAACTTTTGGAGATTAGCTATTAGGAACAAACGGACATTACATTTTTATTTATATAGATTGTGAGAGTTGAATAAAACAAAATGGAAAACAACCCGATAATGATCTCATCAGAAGCTGGTATATGTCAATCTTCTGACCTAAGAAGTGTCAACTTATTCTTTCTCAAAGTTCATAGCAACACTTTATGACATCTTTCCCTTGACTTCTAGTCACCTCAGAAATTTTCACCTTTGAATATGACAAAGAATGACGTCATTGGGATTAGTGTTTGTGTGCCTTTCTATCCAGTTGATGGAATTTGTATTTGTATGCTTCATCTGTATTTCTGTTTTCCAATTTGGGTGCTTTCCAATGTGGGATACATTGTTTGAATTCAAAGCTCTACCTCATCGAAAACTGTTTTCCTGAACTTTCCAAAATAGGAAGTATTTGTCAGGATTTGTAAGGTATCATAATTTGTAAACACCCTCTTTCTGTGATGACAACACATATAACTGTAAATACTATGTCTTACTTAGACGTGCAATGTACTGTATGAATTTTTGTGCTGTCTAATAAATGTTTAAACGTGTAATAAGTGTAGTTAATTGTATTGAGTGGCTCCGTCCAACTGAATGCCATCATTTCCTACTCCATCCCCTTGCCTTAGAGAACACATATGGGACCACGTTATTGCCATTCACAAAAATGGAATATACATTCTATACATTTAATTAATTATACATTACATTACATTTAATTACAAAATAAAGGTTCTAAATTGAACAAGCAATTATTTTTTGTGACATCATTGCAAGCCAGGCTGCAATTTTTAATCATATTTTAAATTTATTTAGTTCAAAATACATGCTCTCCACCTCAAATTAGTTGCCCCTGTATATCACATTTTTCCTTTAACGTGACGATCATCTAACACTTTTCAGGGGAAAATTTTTGAATTGAAATAACATGACTTCCGGTTTGCATCAGAAATTTGTATATAGTTAATTGGGGCCTCCTGCCCCGGAGGTTTCCTTATCTGGTCTCATCTTTCATCTATCTAATTCCGTTCTAGAGATTAAAGAAAGATGGACAGACAACAGTGGGAATTTATAGGTCTACAATTTTACAAATTGAAGCCCAATCGGTGATATTCAAAATGGGGCAAGTTCATTTTACCTAATTTTCCAGGATAATGAAAATAGTGTCCAGAAGCAATACTTTTTACTTGTAGTTTGAAATAAAAGTACCTATTGTACTTGAGACTGATATGAATCTACTATACCCTAATATTTTGTCATGGACCATGCAGTGTGTCAACTGTCCTGTATTTCATATGACAGACTTATCCATTTTGAATTAAACTGCTAAAAAATCTTACATATTTCAGAGTAAAGATTTCAAATATACTCCTCCAAGTAAATATGTACTTGAGTAACATTTGGCACAAAAATAACAAAGTAAAAGAGTCATCAAACATACCACAAAAATATATTTACATCATTGTGGCATGTTTTTAATGCTTAACAACATGATTCTGTGGTGGCTAGGATGGCTGGCCTAATTGACACAATTGCAAGGTTTGTGCAGCTTTTAGAGCAGGGATGTCCAACCTTTTTGTTTCTCTGGGCCACATTGGAAGATGTCATGGAGTTTTGGGCCACACGTATATATAATATACTGTACTTGTGGCCCAATCCTTAAATATACTTGTATATTTTAGGATTAACATGTCTAGATTATAGTAATAAGTATTAAATCTTTATCACGAAAAAGGATATTTGAAAAAATTACTTCTACAGATACTTCCTATTTTTACTTAGAAATAGATAAATTCATTTATTATAAAGGAGACAAACAAAAATTTATTTGAAAAACACAAATATTTGTTTCATTTGGGTCTCTAATTAATAAAAAATGACAAAACACCATTTTAAAGTGCATTTTTATTCGACTAAATATATTTATAAATAAGATGTAGCCCAAAAAGTAGCCAATGCGCCAAATGATATTTTTTACGCCAAACTAAAAAAAGGGTAGCCAACTTTGGCGCAAAGTAGCCAAATTATGGAACACTGGAAGGAATACTAAATAAAGCCGGAATTGGATTCAAAGGATTATAGACCCAAATGCGGGGAAAGGAGAGAAAGGACAAAAGATAAAGAAGTGAGGAAGGTTGGGAAATTAAGGGTCCATATTTGCTTAACAGAAAGTCTATGTAACCTTTCATTGAAATAAATAAATAAAATAAAATAAACAAATTTGTCAGTTTTGTTTACATGTTTATTGGGCCTCATTGGAACTTGCCTTGGGCCGCGGGTTGGACACCCCTGTTTTAGAGCTTTCTATTGCTGAATGTAAGTGATTACACTCAGAAATTTCTGACACCAAGTAGGTTACGCCTACTATGCAAGTTTTTGAGTATTTTTGTAGGATTGTATTTTTGAGGATGGCAATAATGCATTTTCATGTGTTCTCTAGGGCAAGGGGATGGAGTAAGAAATGATGAGATTCAGTTGAATGGATCACTCAATACAATTAACTACACTTATTATATGTTTAAATATTTATTAGACAGCACAAAAGTTCATACAGTACATTATATATCTAAGTAAGACATAGTATTTACAGTTACATGTGTTGTCATCACAGAGAGAGAGTGTTTACAAATTATGATACCTTACAAATCCTGACAAATACTTCCCATTCTGGAAAGTACAAGGAAACAGTTTTCGATGAGGTAGAGCTTTGAATTCAAACAATGTATCCCACATTGGAAAGCACCCAAATTGGAAAACAGAAATACAGATGAAGCATACAAATACAAATTTCATCAACTAGATAGAAAGGCACACAAACACTAATCCCAATGATGTCATTCTTTGTCATATTCAAAGGTGAAAATTTCTCAGAGGTGACTAGAAGTCAAGGGAAAGATGTCATAAAGTGTTGCTATGAACTTTGAGAAAGCATAAGTTGACACTTCTTAGGTCAGAAGATTGACATATTGGTATACCAGTTACTGATGAGATCATTATTGGATTTTTTTCCATTTGTTTTATTCAACTTTCACTTTCACAATTCATTTATAAAAATAATGTGAAGCAATATATTATAATCTTAATATGGCATCTAACATTTGCTGAGAAAAATTGTTCATTAAATTACTTTTACAAATGTTTTATCCTAAGGCCATCTTTAGACTTAAAACTCAAAATATATCTATAAATTGTTACAAACATTGGGATGTATAGTAAATTGTTATATCTCTCTGCTGAGTGTGGGTTATATTGTATGTAAAGCAAGTCTGAATTTATTAGTATTTTAACTTTTGATTATTTTTTCTGTTTTTCTTCCTCCTTAAATTATGCATTTCTTTCTTTTTCTTTCTTCTGTTTTTGTACTGCTATTTACTATATCACTTAAACTAGTAAGCTTCATCCTTTGTCATCATTACTTTCACTTAATTAGTTACTTTATAATAAATTCATAAAGTTGTAAAAATCACTTTGATTAGTCACATTTAATAAATCTGTAATGAATGTAGTGTGTAAGAATCACTGCCAAATTTAAATTTCTCAGTAAAAAAACTAATAAACAAATACATCCAATAAGCAAAGACTATTGGATGTGTGCATATAACTAAAATTTTAATTATTGATGTTGTCGAAATCGTGTTGTCGATGTTGTCCGACAATTTGCTATATGCAAATTGTCGGATTGGTCGACNGCTATGAACTTTGAGAAAGCATAAGTTGACACTTCTTAGGTCAGAAGATTGACATATTGGTATACCAGTTACTGATGAGATCATTATTGGATTTTTTTCCATTTGTTTTATTCAACTTTCACAATTCATTTATAAAAATAATGTGAAGCAATATATTATAATCTTAATATGGCATCTAACATTTGCTGAGAAAAATTGTTCATTAAATTACTTTTACAAATGTTTTATCCTAAGGCCATCTTTAGACTTAAAACTCAAAATATATCTATAAATTGTTACAAACATTGGGATGTATAGTAAATTGTTATATCTCTCTGCTGAGTGTGGGTTATATTGTATGTAAAGCAAGTCTGAATTTATTAGTATTTTAACTTTTGATTATTTTTTCTGTTTTTCTTCCTCCTTAAATTATGCATTTCTTTCTTTTTCTTTCTTCTGTTTTTGTACTGCTATTTACTATATCACTTAAACTAGTAAGCTTCATCCTTTGTCATCATTACTTTCACTTAATTAGTTACTTTATAATAAATTCATAAAGTTGTAAAAGACTTTGATTAGTAACATATTTAATAATTTATTTTATATTTAAAAATAATGTTCTGTTACTCCTGTAGAAAGTTATTTTTAGTTCATACAGTTATTATTGTAAGGCCTTTTTTCCTAATTGATAGATTTATAATAATGATTATTTACATCAGAATATTTTTAAAGAAATTAATAACATTTTTTTATTAAAATTGTTATAAAAATTTATAAATCTACTATCCACTATTATAACAATTTATTATGTTTCTTTATATAGGTGTATTTTAATAGACTGCCATACTGCTACGGGTCCAAATGGTACACACCCCGAAATGTTTCAGTGGGTGAAGGAATATTTCACAAAAGATGATGATTTTCTTTCTCCAATCTACCTCCAACACCATGGTATTTTACTGCTTATTTCATTATTAATAATTCAATTTTTTCCTCTGTTAATTATTAACCATTTAATAAATAATAATAATATAGGGCACAGTAGGACTATTATTGGAATTGAGGAATTAAAAGATGGAGAACTTCAGCTATTAGTATTTGATCCTAGTCATAGTAAAGCTCAAATGGAGCAATTCAATAACACTGCCTGTAATGCTAATGCCATGCGTCTAGTACGGCGGCCACTGTCTGCACTGAAAGCTCGACAATATCAACTAGTCACCGTAAATGGACTTATGGAAACAGAGGAAGAATTTCAGGTAATTAAAATTATTTTTCATACAAAGTAAAATATTTATGTAAAAGAATAAAAATAAATATTTATGTTTGTTTTATTTTTAGAAAAGCAAAATCCTACGTTCTCAACGAATCCCTCCAAACTAAAAGCTTTCCTTTGGACTTGCCTTCTGTAATATGCTTCTGCGGGCAGCATATCCTTATCTTCATTCTCTTTCGAAAATGGTTAAGGATGTCCAGAGTGATAATTATATTGTAGGAGAAGTAAGAAGTGTAGATTTAAAAATATAATTTGAAATAACTCCTATTGGATTATAATTTTGTATAGATATCATTGAGTTTGTATACATGTATATATATGATTTGTCATTTAGTTTCATACACTTTAAGAAGTAGAATTCATATTTATTTTAAAATATTCTTTCTTTAATTCATTATTTTTACAATATTGATTTATAAGTTTAAAGATGATTATATTAAATTTTGTGTTGTCTTCTTACTGTAACTGTATTGAGATTATTTATTGTTTCTTATCTCTTTTTATATTTAAAAATTTAATATAAATAATTTATAAATTAGAAAGAAAATATTTCATATTACCCTAAGGCTATCCCCTAAAATCTAATACACAAATTTCCCAAACATTCAGAATGAAAAAAAAAGATAAGAGTTTCTTGATCTTTGATTTATTTTTAGGTTAAGGTTTATAACAATTTAACTCGTTTACAAATCATATTAGAAAAAAGAAATGATTGCAAGTAATTTTTTTGTATGTTTATGATAAAACAAGAAAACTTATATGAGATTTATCATTTTAAATGATTCTTTATATTATGATTTTAAAATATGTATATCCTGCCCATAACTATTCTATTTGAAATGTATTTGTCATACTATAACTATCGATTGAATCAAAATCCAATTTTTTATATTCTATCCAAATTTGCATATATAATATAATTTTACCATACGATAATATCCGAGAAAATACTCTTCATTTGTATCGCGATGTCATTATATTTTGATTTTGTCATTATTTAAAGGAATATTAAAACACAGGGTTTATCATTATTTTAATAAATCTATAAGTACGAGAATGGCAAAACTAATTGCCAGCTAGACTAATCTGAGGTGATTTTTAGATAGTCTTTAAAATTTTTAATATGATTATTCCATTGTCTGCAGCTTGCTCAATTATTGAAATAATTCTTTTTAGTTGATGTAAGTTTTAATAAGGAATATTGCACGTCTCTCAATAATTCTTCTCTCTTTTTTTTTATGGGAAGAATGCATCATTATATAAAATTCAACTTCATCTAATGATAAAAAGAACATCTTAAAAAACCAAATTCAGGAATAAATGTAATTTAATTTTATATTGCTTCATATAAATATGAATATACCTATTTATGTACTTCCAGTGTTTGTTAATATATTTGTCTTTTGAATGTTGTTTTCATTAGGATGATTTTATGAAGTTTTTTTACGATTGTCTCGTCAAGTGCCGAGACGATCGAAACTCATTTTATTGAATCGAGTTAGCCAAAAATCATTTGAATGTTCCTAACGTATCGCTTGTATATAAGTGAGGTTGGTTGCAAAGAGCTTTTGATAGTAAGATTATAGGTATTTCAGTTAATAAATCGAGAAATATTGTTTATAAAGCAAACCGGGTTGTGAACATTGTGTTTAAAGTTGCTAAATCTCGAGCATTAAAAAAACTTGTATCTAGCTTTGCAGTAGGAAGATTGGGTTCTAGCAGGTAATTCGGATTAGCCTTTGTGATCTAAAATCAAATATAATTGTATAGAATATATGTACTTGATTTAGTTACACAAGTATTATATATCGTAGTATATTTATTGTCATACAAATATGTACAAAAATCTTGTTCTTAAAAATTACAAGAAACAGAATTGGAATTGTAAAGTGTAGAGAATATGAAAATATTTATTTTTGAAATTTTGAAAGCAGAATCAACTTTTATTACAAATAAATTCTATGAACATTGAAAGTTAATATAAATCTTGACAGATCCAAGATAAATCCGTTTGTTTCTTTCGTCATTAACTCCTGTTTCCACTCTGATTTAATTGGTTCCTTTTAATTCATTAATATTGTTAAAAATTATCGACATTGAAGGAATTTTAAATATTTATTTTTCTCTTAGATAAGAAAAAAAAAATTTCTCGACTTGCTTATAATAATGAAAATATTTTTCTTATCTGAAATATGCAAACCCCAATTGCCTTTTGAATTCCAACATTGCCTAATTGATTAATGAAACTATATACAAAGTAATTTCGTTGTTGGTTGGAAATTTCAAATGAGTTTTTACATATCTATAAAAAAAAGCATTAAAAGAAAAATTGGATAGGCTTCTGACATCAAATGATACCAAGAATTGTTGGTTGTTTCTAAATAATTGGGAAAGTCTGTGATAAAATATAATTTTTATTTTACTTATTGGATCGTAAAATACAATTAGAAGAAATACTTAAATATTATCATTATTTCCAATCGTTATAATCAAAAATTTTTGATTTAATTAATTAAATGTAACTAATTATGAATTGTTCACCATTATTTGTATTTTCTGTCTATCCTTAGATAAAAATATTCTTGTTTTAAACATTTAAAATTCATATTGCTTTAAGAACGAACATATTTGGATTTAAAATTGTTTTCTAATTAACAATTCAATTAAATTTCACTTTAAACTTTGAAATTTTTGGGAAATTGTTGCTAATATGATTAAAAATATCATCTGTATTTTTGGAAATAAGCCTCAATTAAAAAAGAATTGCAAATGAATTCCTTCTTTAATTAAAATTTGTGAACTTTTTAACATTAAATATTAATTTTAATCAAAAGTAATAAGATTAAAATATGATTTTCTTAGCATCAATCCAAAAATAAAACGAACATTGTGAGTTTGTGCTGGTTGTTATATTTTTTTAATAACAGCTAACATAAACTTATGAGTATTAAATTACACAGCTCAATAATAAAATTATTTTAGAGTGTATAAAAATGATTATATAAAAAAGATCATACTTTGACTTTTCAGTTTAAAATGTAACGAGTTTATTATTAAAAAAATTTGTTTCTGTTTTAAGATTTTGCATGATAAATATTTAAGAAGTATATATTATCTATTTATTATTTAATTTGTTTTTGAATATATTACTTTATACATGGTCTTCCAAAACGAATGATAGTTTTAAACTACTGTAATTATGTTAATTATTACCGAAGAAGAATGCAACATACACCTATTGATAGAGTAACTGTCCAGTCACATCTGCATTCAGACAGCCTGTTGTCTGCTGCCTTTAGGAAATGCTGTAAATAAAAAGTGTTCTACAACAGAGAAAGTGTTCTGCTGTTTGCAAAGTCGGAATTACTTGTCATTGTAAAATGCGAGTAATCTACAGGAGCGGTAGAATTGAGGCTGCTGTGGGAGGAGTGACAGTGGATATGCTGTAGCAAACATAGGAATAATTTGAGTATTGAATGTGCGCCATGTGACCAGAGGTATATGCATTGAGAAATTGTAGTGGACAAATGTGAAACTTGGACAATTTCCAATATTTTAATGTGTGTTAAAATGTTCCCAGATAATAATTAACATGGCTAATACAATAATTTGAAATCTTTTTGGAAGACCATGTATTTTTTTCATCAAAATATAAATTTTAGAAATTCATGTAATTGAAACACCTTAAGAAATCAGCATCAACAATAAAAATATGCTCATACATACAAAGTCCTTAATTTAATGGACCTGTATATAAATTTTGTGTAGTGGTGAATGGCTGCTGCCACATTCTCTAATTATCCACTCGTCGGCACCAACAGGCATTGTTCGTTCGAGCCGACAGATGTTTGTACACCAGTAGTAGTATTAATATAGTATTTTAAACGTATTCATTTTTATCCAGTCAGAGTTTTTGTTCGGAACCTTGTGTTGTTTAATGCTAATTAATGGTCATACTCACATTCGAGAACCAAGAGTTAGAAGTTAACCAGTAAGCATTTGCTTTACTTTTAGTGCATGAATGTTTATCAGTTAACTTTGTAATTCTTGGTTGCAAATATGGCCTTAAGTCATTTAGATAAAATTAGGGTTTTGTTCCATTTATAGAACAATAAAAATAAAATGAAAGTATTGTATATCAGAAATGTTCATTACTCAACAATAGTATTCCTGTTTTACTACATTATGCATTCAGTTCACGTGCATTGAATATTGTATGTTGCATGTCTTAAACATATTAGTTTAATGGACTCACAGCATTAAGAAACTTTCTCCAATAAGTCCATTAAATTGAGGATAATTATAATAAATACTCTTTTTTTTTTATTATTCAATTTCTTGTAGAACTTAATTTAATTTTAGATTTTGCTTAAGATAATGAGTAAATTTAGTTATAAAGTACTTATGTTAATAATAATTTAATTTCATGCTGACGCACGAACGAAAAATTCTTTAAACATTTAACATATTCAAGAAAACTCGAATAATTAGTTTCCCTTTACTAAATTCTCTTAAGTCAAAGAGAGTTTAAGCTTTTGATATGCTTAAAAGAATTTAGTTTCAACATAATTGAGAGTATTTATAGAAAGGTAATAAACTTCTGTAGGGGAATAAACATTATTATTAAAGAAGGAATTAATAAAGAATTTAAAAATCTTTTATCAAACTTAAATAACACTATTACAAAAGTGTGATCGCATTTAACGATCACAACGTTCCTCCTCATCGATTGGTATTAGTGGACAATTATGATATTGTCTTCCAGCATGCTCTATTTGCAAATAATTAACTGTCATCACTGCCAGTTCGAAGAAAAAAAATTATATATATATATATATAAATCATTTTCTGAAATTAACATTTAAAAACAAAATTTGTATCAAAAATCTACTGAGAACCATTCATTGAAAAAAAAATTTGGAATTTATTTACAAATATAAAGAGAAATTCAAATTTGATTAGATCCAAAATGTTCTTTAATATTCATAAATGTATATTATAGAAAAATTCCAAATAATAATAATTATATAAATCACATTCAGGAGCATTTTGTTTGACAGTTAATGCATTGAACAAAAAATTATTTACATTGAATCGTGACAGTTTAATTCTAGATATAAGATGTTAAATAGATATAAAAATATCTTTGCAGCTTGATTGAATTATGTTCTGTTGAAAATGTATACAGCGAGTCTTCACTTAATGTTGTCGATAGGTTCTTGTAAACTGGCGTTAAGCAAAACGGCATAACGAAACCACAGGCTAGTTGATATAAAGATATAATTCGGTCATTATTATTATAATTGGATCGTGTTTGCAACCTCAAGCATTTAATTCCTACCTCACAGAATCAGTTTTACTGTTTATAAAGAAAATTAAACAATAGTAAATGATCACAAATGTACTTCTATCTTACCTCAATGACATAAAACAACATTAAGGGAGGACTTGCCGTGTACTGTATATTACTTTAAATTATCTCTCTATCTCAAAGACAAATTTAATATTAAACTGTTTTAAATATCAGTTTTTCTTACCTTTAAGTATTTGACATATTCTATTAAGTTTCATGGAATCTTTATGGTGTTTTTTTCCGTCTTGTGATTCTGTATTATTTAATAAATGTACGTTTATGTATCTTTTTTGTCTATAAAAATTCAAAATGCCATAAGTCAGAAATAATTAATGCTTATTCAAAATACAAAATAAATGTTAATTTGGAAATGGCATTTAAGTAATTAGAAGTGTCCGACAACAGACACTGCTCTTTTGTCCATATTAAATGCATGAGGAGAAATGAAACATTCTAAAATTTTTGTGTATTTTTGAATCTCGAGTGCTTACTAAAACTATTTTCTTGTAAGGATATCTTTATTGTTTTAAACAATGATCAAGAAGATTAATTTATGTATTTTATATATTTAAAAAAAAAAAAATACTACTTACATTCCTTGCAAGAATTAAAATTTTTTTATATGTGCTAATTTATTTAAACTTTCTTGATGTATAATTTTTCATGAGAGATTTTCTTTGAATTTATTATTTAAATGAATTTTATAAATTGTTTGATCGTTTTATTTACAGACTTTTTATATTCGACTCATTTTTTAACAGCTTATTACTCAAAGGTTATAATTTGTATCGTGTTTTTGTTACAAACACCAAAAAAAAAAATAATAAAAAATACTCTTCCGTTTGTTTGTTTTTAAGTGCGATACTTGCCCGGCTTTGAAAAAATTGTAATTCACGATTATTTAGAGAGCTATGCACCGAATGTGTTGACGAAAAATATTCCACTTTACTCCAAGCTGAAATTGGCAATGCTAAATAATGTTTAAATCAAATTTTGGCAACTGAGGATTGTAAGTTTATTGTTGATAAATTTGTTGTTTGCTGCTCAACAACTTCAAAAAGACGAATGATGTGTAAGATAATGGTAAGGAATTATGTGCCTTACTGAAAATGTGTAGCAGATGAATTGTGAAGTTTGTAAGAAAAAGAAGCATGTTTTGATGATAGAATAAAAAGTAAAACTTTCGCTTATCGAGTGTTTTTTCCGACAATCTCTATAACTGTATAAATATAACATTTGACAAACGTACACATGATAGACATTTATTTCCAAGAAAAATTCTCTTAAGCATTAAAAGTCACTGCCGAAGGTAACCAAAAGTTTTTTATTTTTATAGAAAAATATATTTTTAGGCTTTTTCGAAGCAATGTCCGAAGCTTCGAGAAAGCCAAAAAAAGTTTCTGTAAAAATAAAATTTTCGGTCGCCTTAATCTAGTGGCATCTTTGTATGTTTAAGAAAATAATTTATTACAAAATTTCATGGAGTAACACTTGAACACTTGATTTATACTCTCAGTTGAAGACAAATTTCAGAATTGCTTTATGATAATATACACAAATGATTAAGTTCTCGATCTTAAAATGTAACCAGGAACTGAAAAATCCAAATCTTAACACACTAAAGTATTTTAAGGCACAGAATATTTAGGAGAAAGTGTATACATTTAATATATTTAAGCCATTTGTGTTCGGTCCCAAATGTTTTTTTTTTTTTTTTTTTTGGTATTCTGGTTAAAAAAAGTAAAGTTCTCAATTTTATCGGTGAAAAAGGAATTTTAAAAGAATCATTTACAATTAAAATATTCAACATGAATACAGGCAAAGACTGCTTAGCTATAGCAAAAATAATAATGTGTTGAATAAAAATGTTTAATTACAGTTTGGCTAAGTAGACATTACCTCTAACTCAGTGTTCCGCAACCTTTTTCTACTCACGGCACACCAAA
Source organism: Centruroides sculpturatus (assembly GCF_000671375.1). Taxonomy (NCBI): domain Eukaryota; kingdom Metazoa; phylum Arthropoda; class Arachnida; order Scorpiones; family Buthidae; genus Centruroides; species Centruroides sculpturatus. Next base: position 304,377 of record NW_019384581.1, on the reverse strand, counting down.
ATGTTATTCCCCTCAATAACGTATGATATGATACTATTAATAGAATTTTGTAATGCCATAAACCACAAAACTCAATTATGTTGAGTTTTGTGAGTTACACTAGGTACCAATGGCTGTGTACTATGCAGGACCAGAGTCAAGGCATAGTAACTTCAAAAAAAGACAAAAATTAAATAAGCATGTCATTGTGTGTTTGTATTCAGGACTTTCCTAACAATATGACATGTATTCAATATAGAGGCCTTCTGTAGTGTGATGTATGTGTTTCTATTCAAGTTTAATGTTTCCAGGCTTTTGTGTAGCATTTGTGGTATGACACCTGTAGAAGAGAGAATGACAAGTACAATAAGCACCCCTATCCATCCTCCACAGATGCCTTATTTCCTGGGCAAGTTCTGTGTACTTGCTGAATTTTTCACTGCATGTGTTTTGTACATTGTAAGTGTTTGGAACGGATATGTCTATAATGTATGTGATTTTATTGTGTTTGTCAATGAATGTAATGTCTGGTCTGTTGTGGTAAATTGTTTTATCTGTGGTTATGACTGTTGTAGTACAGTTTGTGCGTGTTGTTTTCTAATACTGTCTGTTGAACGTATTTGTAGTATGGTTTGTGGATGTCTAATAATTTGTGTTTCTTGGAAAGCTCTTGATGTATTTGCTACTTGATTATGTTGATGTAAACTATGTCTGTGCCAAGAGTTTGCAACCAGAAGTGATGTGTTGTATAGTTTCTGGCATGATGTGACATTTTCTGCAAGTGTCATTTGTGAATGTTATAACTTTCAGTATGTGTTTTCTGTAGTTTTACTGTTTATGACCTGATCCTGTATGGCAATCATAAATCCTTCCGTCTCCTGAAAGAGGCATCCACGAGCTAACCAGCTATTTGACAGTTTTGTCAATAAAATCCTGGGCTAGATCATAGGGATATCTGCCATGGAGTGCCTTTTGAACCCATGATTGCTTAAGTGTCTATGCTTTTTATATGTTCTGTCTTGTCCATATGATACAAATGTAAGTTTAATGGTGATTTTATTTGAGTCTGCTAGACATATTGCTTTATGTAACTGTGATGTTTCTTGCTTTTGTAGAAAAACTCTCGCAGTGTGTGTATTTGTTTGTAGTGAAGGTTTACTATGTCAATCAGGTCATGTCCGCCATCTTTACATGGAAGGGTTAATCTTTCTATGGTGGATTTAGGATGATATTGTTTATGCTTAGTAAGGGTTGTTCTTGTTTTCCGTTTGAGTTGCTCAAGATCTGTGTGAGTCCAATGTATAACTCAAAAGAATAAGTGGGTACTGAGACGACATATGTGTTTATTGCTTTAACATCATATTTCATCAGTGAATGAAATACAAGCATAAGAAACACAACAACTGCGATAAAAGTATATAAATAAAACTTGAAATTAATAGAATATGTAAAAGTTCACGTCACACCTTTTACCTTGTGACGGCACACAGGTTGCTGAACACTGCTCTAACTTACCAAATGCCATTCAGGAAATTTGTTAGTCTATGGGAGATTGCAACTTCACACGTGTGAAGTTGCAATATTTATAGTTATATTTTTATCTTGCTTCCTTTAACAGTTACAATAAAACTTATATATTGCAAGAAAAGGATATATGAGGAAAAATTCAAAGAAAAAATGTTTACCTTATTAATTACATTACATAATTAATCTGCAGACAATTATAAGAATGCTTTTTATTTTTAACTTGCATTTACACATCAAATGACAAATTAGTAATGCCAATTTTGAAGGACAGCATTTATGATTTTTTATTACATGTCCTTTTCATATCTGATCTCATATATTTTTTCCATCAAATAAATCATTGTAATGATTTTAAAAAATTTGTGATTAAAATAATTTAATATTAAAAAAAAGGTAATTATGGTACATCATTTACAGTAATAAAAGTAACAAGGCTAAGTGACTCTCCTCAAGAAATCAGAATATTACTGCTTTCGTATCAAAAAATGAAATAGAAATTAGTGAAGCTTCAGTATTGTGAATTACCTCCGGAAAACAATTTATTAAATAGAAAACATACCAGTATTGGAAATGCAATGTAGGATAATTTCAAATGGCAACCTTTTTGATACATTCAAAATGATAATAAATGGTTTCCATTATAACACAAAAACATTCTAGATTAAACCAAGTGTCATCTAGAATGTTTTTGTGTTATAATGGAAACCATTTATTTTGAATGTATCAAAAAGGTTGCCATTTGAAATTATCCTTGGATACAGATGTTTCTAGTGTCCTTAGGAGAGTGATACTGCACAGATATTGTAATGTACCATACTCTGAATGGTTGTCTTGTGGCAACTGTTGCATAAATGAGTCAACATAATAATTGACATTAATTTTACTCTTTTCCGAAATGCTTAATGGAAAATATCAAAAACTAATTTCTATTAAAACAAGGTGAAGATAACATTGATAAAATGTTGAAAGTGCTTGCGGTATATTAAAAACTGTTTAATGTCGATAGACAGTAGTTATTTCTTGTTTTAATGGATAATATTCTGGTGTGGTGATTAATAATTTTTAAAAATTAATTTTTCAAGACTATTAGCATGTCACTTTATGGCATTTTATTTGTATTCTGCCAGAATTTTATCTTTATCCCTAACAGAAGCTTTCTTTAGTTTTTTAATATTACTTTCTAATTTGGCTTCTGTGAGTAAACAAACTGTTGAGCAAGATTCCGAGATAACAAATGATCTTTGAGTAAGAAGACATATTTTCATTATTTTAAAATTGTATCAAATCAAAACAAAGTGATGCCATCTAATTAAAATTAAATTGTGTCGGTTCTGTTTTAAATTTAATCAAAATGCTAATCTTTCATGTATTCAAATCAATTTTTCCACCATTTTGTTACCTGTACTTTTAATTGTTTTTAAGATATTATAATCAAAACATTAAAAACTGCAGCTTTCTCTACTTCCATTTAAAACTTTTGTGCATTGGGATTACCACCATCAACTTACTTTTATCTTTCTTACAGGGAAAAAAGTTATTACTGTATTATTACGAAATGGTCAGAAGGACCAAATTCTGTTATTTCAAAATTAATAAGTAAATATCTTTTTAGCACAGGTAAATCTTGATGGAATATCTTCTATGTAACAACTATTTAAACTTAAAAAATTCTAATTTTTTACATTAGCTATTAAGGCCATTTTCAAACTGGGGACTTGGATGCGCCACTAGAAAAGCTCTGCAGCGACCACTCATGGTGGGAATGTATCTCCCTGCCGGATATGCACTGCTAATGCCCATATGAAAGTTAAAAATTAATTTTTCTTTCATGTTTCTATTATACTAATTATTTTATAATTATTTAACTTCAAATATTATACAAATACACACAAATGTCATTAAAAACTATGTTTCAACTATATTTATATACAGTGTTTTATACATAAAAATACCTCAGAGTTTAACAACGCTCAAACACTTTATACAGATCCGGTAAATTTGCCAATTGTAATACCGTACTATCTTCGGCAAAGTGGGAAGGTGGAAGAAAGGAAGATCGGAAAGAAGAAAAAAGGACGTGTTCCATCATCCACTCCCATTCCGTTCTTTCCTAAACATGTAAAATCAATTTAAATTCAAAGAATAAAAATTAAAGTGAGTCATAATTATAATTACCTCATTTTCGGATTTATTCGAATTTGGTGGAAGGGAAAAGAAACGGGCGGTTTCCCGACAAAATGTCTGGAAACATTCTTGCTCTTTGTTCCATTCTACTTCGGTTGCTAATCTCAGCATGTATATAGGAAGTCCTTCTAAATTTGGAATGTATTTTTCCAATAACAAAGGTAATCCACACAAATTTCCATCCTGTTTGATATTTCTAATTACTTTAAATGTGTCGACTATGGAAATTTCAAACAGAAAATTTTTTACCTTGTCAATTTCAAAAGAAAAATAATCATCCAGCATTTCCGCCTTTGTCTGTAGGAAATCTACTATGTATTGTGCTAAATCAGATTTCTCACCATCCGTTTCAGTCCATCCACTCTCCTCGCTATCTAATGCTATTAAAGCTAATTCTTTTATAGATGCTGGTTCCTTGAATAATAACAAGCACAAAATTAATATTTTAAATAAAATTTTTAAAATACAGAATATTTATAGAGAGTATACTCTGTATAACATTTTCACTTTACATAAAGAACAATTATAACTTCAAAGTGACATTTATTATTAATATGAATCATAATTCAAGTCAGAAGAAAAAATTAAAAATAAAACTTCATCATTTTAATTCCCAAAATTTAGTCAAATATCATTCAAAAGATATAGAATGAGCATAAATATTGCCCAGAATACGAGTTATGAGTGTCCTAGATTATAGAATCTAGGACACTCGTAACTCGTATTCTGGCAATTTATTTATATATCTGTATATTTATGAAAACTGCTTAGTAAATTTTGTTTGAAATGAGATGGAATGCATGAAAGAAGTAAATCATAAAAATATTTTACAACATTGCAAAAAGTACAGTCACTCATTTTATATCTATGTTGATTTGTAAATGCACTGAAGATACAAGCATACAATTTTCGAAAATGTTTATGTACTGTTTATTGTTGTATTCTAGCATTTTCAACTTTTCTTTTATCACAAAATTTGCTTAATTGTGAATATGTCTGGGGATTTGGCATATATACTTCCTTTTCTTGAATAGTTTAAAACACCAATGCACCACTACTACTTTCAAAAGAATCCCCATGGGTGACAAAACACTTTTTCCAGTGCTTGTATGGCTTCTGAAAACATTGCCTTAAGCCATCTTTTGCACCCACCCATAACGCCTCATTTGATGACTCAAAACGATGGAAAAATGATCTNCACTATTTTACAGCCTCTCATATATCTCTCTCCATATCATATGATGCTTTTAAGTTACTTCATAGGAAAAAATCCAGACTGGAGAATGGGGTAGCCACGTAACATATTCTATCTAGTAATTGTCAAATGTTTTTTCATGTCACCGATCTGTCTGAAAATGAGCTGATACATCACTGTACCAATATTAAAGCTGTTGTAGTTTCACCAGCATTGTCATCAAGCCATTTATCTGTTGTCCTGTTTAGAATGTTCAAATATTGAACACTGTTCCAGGTTCTATCTTCTTGATTATATATTTCTTAGCTAAGTTTGTGCCTGCTGTAGACCTGGTCAAGCCATACTGCCGAATCTATATCAAATAAAAGTTGGTATACTGACCAGCACAATATTATGATAATATTTATATATTCTATTGCATATTTTTAGATTGGTTCTTCATTCTTGTGATGAACATTCAGACATCAAATAATTATTGGGCTGTAATTTTAAAATTGCAGACCTCTGTCCATCTGTCTGTCCTTCCTTAATCTTAAGAACAGTTAGATAGATGAATGTTGAGATCAGAAAAGGAAAGCTTAGGGGCAGGAGGCCTGATTAATTAACTACATATGAACTTCTGGTTTGGTCCAAAAGTCAAGTTATTTCAATTCAAAAATTTTCTACAGAACAGTTAGATAGATAACTGGCACGACTCTCTTGTTAACAGGAAAGTATGACATACAGAGGCCCACTAAAATCAGAAGCACTATATTGAGATCTAAAAAAATTGCAATCCAGCATTGTGACAAAGTCACAATAAGTAATTTGCTCGTTATTTTTTATAATTATACATTATATTTCTTACACAAGCTGTGATTTACCCTGTATATTTTAAAAATAATAATTCTTACCGAAAAACGTAATACTCCAAAATTTCCGAAATCACGAATCATCAGTTGGTAGAAATATTCTTCGCTAAAGAAAAAATATAAATGTAGAATAAATATCATAAAACCCATATGAAAGTTAAAAATTAATTTTTCTTTCATGTTTCTATTATACTAATTATTTTATAATTATTTAACTTCAAATATTATACAAATACACACAAATGTCATTAAAAACTATGTTTCAACTATATTTATATACAGTGTTTTATACATAAAAATACCTCAGAGTTTAACAACGCTCAAACACTTTATACAGATCCGGTAAATTTGCCAATTGTAATACCGTACTATCTTCGGCAAAGTGGGAAGGTGGAAGAAAGGAAGATCGGAAAGAAGAAAAAAGGACGTGTTCCATCATCCACTCCCATTCCGTTCTTTCCTAAACATGTAAAATCAATTTAAATTCAAAGAATAAAAATTAAAGTGAGTCATAATTATAATTACCTCATTTTCGGATTTATTCGAATTTGGTGGAAGGGAAAAGAAACGGGCGGTTTCCCGACAAAATGTCTGGAAACATTCTTGCTCTTTGTTCCATTCTACTTCGGTTGCTAATCTCAGCATGTATATAGGAAGTCCTTCTAAATTTGGAATGTATTTTTCCAATAACAAAGGTAATCCACACAAATTTCCATCCTGTTTGATATTTCTAATTACTTTAAATGTGTCGACTATGGAAATTTCAAACAGAAAATTTTTTACCTTGTCAATTTCAAAAGAAAAATAATCATCCAGCATTTCCGCCTTTGTCTGTAGGAAATCTACNTTAAACTTAATAAGTTTTTCTTATTTTAAAATTACTCTATGCATCAGATAGACGAGTGTAACATGGAGCAATGGATAGTCATTAAATTTTACTCAGATTAGAGAAAAGTCCCAAAGAAATTTTATGAGATTTAAAAATTGTGTTTAGTGCTGAAAAGATAATCTACAAAATGGAGGAAAGCTTCCTCAGTGTGGCAGATTAGACTTGAAAAATTGTGAGTGATGATGATGTTGATTACTTTTTTGATTATGCTCGTATTATTTATCAAAAAAATTTGTTTCCAAAGGGACAATCAACGATTAATGCAGTATTATTTAAATGTCATGAAATGGGTATGAGAATAAATGTGCCAAATGAGAAATGAATAATATACTTTCTTACTATGTTTATATGTAATAATAAAAATACAAATATACAAAGTCTTGCATTTTGATCAGTCATGTTTTTTTCTTGTTTGTGGAGTGTTAAAGAATCTGTCCAATGTCGATTGATTTTAATCTCTCTAAGATTTTTCAGAAGTAATTAATAGCATTATCATAGTAGAGATTCCCAAGCCTGTTAACCTCAACCTGGTTTGGATGCCATTCTATGACCGTTGTTCTGACATCCCTCCACTTCTTCAAAAGATCTTTAATAGCAGATATCGGCATTATTCCTCTTTCATCATCTTTTTTTTTTCAGAAGAAAATACATCTTGCTGAGTTTCTTGGTGTTCTTCATTCAAGAGTTCTTGGAGTTCTTCTGTCGTCAGATCAATTTCAGGTTTCAATGCCATCTTCATTCACTTCCAATTCCAGATCTCTAGCAGTTATCACAACTTCATCCATAATTTCAAGGACATCATCTTCATCTCACTGAATGCAGGAGGGACACAGCTTTCGCCAAGCAGAATTCAACCGTTGTTGAGTGACTTCTGACCATGCCTTTTGAATGAGTCATACAGCTTTGAAAATATCAAATTTTTCTTTCCGAAACATTTTTAATGTCATTGTTGAGGAGAACTGGCATGCTTCAAAACACCACCGAAACAGTGTTCAAATGTACAATTTCTTGAAACCTGCAATAACTTCTTGATTCGTTAATTGAATCAACAAAGTGGTATTTGGAGGTAGAAACTGAACTGTCAACTAGGGAAATTCTTCCAGCAAATTATCTTCAAGGTCTTTTGGGTGTACTGGTGCACTGTCCAATAGCAACAGTGCTTTTAATGGCAATTCATTAGCCATTCTTTGAAAAGAGCCTGCATGACTCATGCCTTTTTATTCGATCTCCATATCACTGGCATTTTTCTTTAATTATGGAATTATTTTGAATGCTCTAGGGTCCTCAGAGTGATAGATAAAAAGCAGGATAAGCTTCATATCACCACTAACATTAGCTCCCAAAACTAATGTCAATCGGTCTTTCATGGGTTTATGCCCAGGAATATTTTTTTGCCTTTTATGATATAGGCAGAGTTCTGCATGTGCTTCCAAAATAAGCCAGTTTCATCACAATTAAAAATTTGTTGTGGACAATATCCTTCTTTTTTAACAAATTCTTCAAATTTGAGACAGAACTTCTCAGCTTCTTCTTTATCTGCACTAGCAGACTCACTGTGAATTACGACATTTTTAATGCTAGATCTCCTTCTAAACTTTGCAAACCATCCAGTGGTAGCCTTGAATTTTATCTCCTCATGTGAACAAATGTGAAGTTTGTTTCTTCAGTTCTTCAAAAATTTCTCTAGCTTTCTCTTGAATGATAATCATACTAGTTACATCTCTTTTCATTTCCCTTTCTTTTATCCAAATTAAAAGCAATCTCTCAATTTTTTCACAGATGACACATTTTTGTTTCTCAGATGTGATTTTCATTACTCCTTTAGCTGCTTGGATCTTCTTGATTATATATTTCTTAGCTAAGTTTGTGCCTGCTGTAGACCTGGTCAAGCCATACTGCCGATCAACATCAGACATCTTTTGCCCACTATTCACCTTGGCTATTATCTCTTGCTTGGTTTCTATGGTGAGCATGGTTCTTGACACTCCACTCTTTTTAGGCTCCATAATATTATCAGTTTCTTTTTTAAATAAAAAGTTTAGAAAAGCACTTACAAAATTCAAAGAACAGAAATCAACTAGTGCACAAAAAAATTATGTGAATGTGAGGCTCGGATGAAATTCGAAATTTGGTGTTAAAATGTCAACAAATATCTGATGGGACAGTTAAACTCTCACCTTTCAAAAATAAAAACTGATGCAAAACTTAACAAGTGCTAGATAGTCTTGTGAAGATTAAAAAATTATTTCTTTCACAAAGGTAAATAAAAGGCTGGAATTACAAGGAAGAGTTTCAAAGTTCAGAGGAATAATATTTGATCAGTATTGAGTTGAACATCAATGTCAACGTTTCCCGCACTCCGAAAGGTTTCAAATTGTCACCTGGAGATAAATGAATATCAATCGGTATTTGTTATTTTACATTGCTTCTTCTTGTGTTTGTTCTGTGAGATGTTTGTTATCCGAACTTGAGTTCATTGTCCAAACAAAAATCTTTTGCAAAAGTGTTTGTTGTCCGATTTGTTCACTAACCAATTGTCCACTGTATTTAGCTTACAGGTGTACACAAGATGGATAACATTGCCATCTTGTGTACATCTTAATAATTAAAATTAATTTTTGATTAATTAATAATCACAAGAATTATAACACATTTCTATAATAATGTAACCACTGTACACTTAATCATGGATTCCATCTGACCAACAAGCTGGCCATGTGGAGTTTTCCAGGTTTTTTCATCTGTCTAACACCAAAATAGATCCAAAATATTTTAGAATGGCCAAATAGCCTAAAATAAAAAACTGATGCTGTTTAAATGAAAATGTAAATTTGTAAATAAATGTTTACCATTATGACAACTTTCTTCTACCTCTTTAATTAAATTATGAACACTTGTTAATTGAATTTCTCTACGTTCCAATTTATCTTTACTATTTTCTCTAGAAAATATGATCCAAATTAAAAAATAATAAATAAATAAATATATATAAACAAAATTAATGTCGATGATAATCACTCTTTTTCTGTTTCTATTTCGGGTTCTTCAACCTCCATTGGAGTAGGAGCTTCCATAGTTTGTTCCGATGTTGCCACTTTCGGTTTTGGTTGAAGAAAAGCATCCAATTTTTGCTCTTTACTGTCAGTTCTAACTAAATGATGATCGTATACTTTTTGAGTTTCTTGATTAGATTTGACTACAGTTGAAGCTGTTACAGAAATTTCGGGTAACAGTGCCTGAAAGATATAGAAACATGAAACTAATTTCAATATCAAATTCAGATCAATTTACAATATTTAGATTTGGAATTAAACTTAATAAGTTTTTCTTATTTTAAAATTACTCTATGCATCAGATAGACGAGTGTAACATGGAGCAATGGATAGTCATTAAATTTTACTCAGATTAGAGAAAAGTCCCAAAGAAATTTTATGAGATTTAAAAATTGTGTTTAGTGCTGAAAAGATAATCTACAAAATGGAGGAAAGCTTCCTCAGTGTGGCAGATTAGACTTGAAAAATTGTGAGTGATGATGATGTTGATTACTTTTTTGATTATGCTCGTATTATTTATCAAAAAAATTTGTTTCCAAAGGGACAATCAACGATTAATGCAGTATTATTTAAATGTCATGAAATGGGTATGAGAATAAATGTGCCAAATGAGAAATGAATAGCTTATCAACGATTGTTTTCTCTTGTATGATAATACACTTGCTCTTAACATGCTACTTATTAGATTTTGGACTCTACACAAACCACAGTCAGCCATTTAACATTGACTCTATTCATATGATTTGGCTCTTACTGACTTTTATTTCTGCAAATTGAATTGGCCTTGTAATGAAAACATTTTGTTGAGATGCGAAACATCTAGAAGGTAATGACCAAACAGCACAACAATATTTCAATTAAAGACTTCCATTGCATCTTCAGTAATTTCTACAATTGATGTCAATATTGTAGAGCTATAACAAGAAATTATTTCAAAAATGCCTAAATTTTTTTGAAAAATAAAGGTTTGTGTTTATGTTATAAGAACAGTCTCATTACTTAATTGGTACACTTGTGTATTTATAGGTTCTCCACTGAAATATCTGTCCAGGGGCAAAGGAGATCTTTCCAGCATTACAAGTCTACACATGTGCATGCTTGTTTTGGCACTAAAAATAATCAAAAGGAATCAATTTAAGATTATTCAGCATCTCAAATATCACCAAACACGGATTAATACACAAATAATCTCTGACTGTAAAGGATAAAGACATTTTAGAAATTGATACAAAGAAGTGAGCTTCATTTTGTATGAGAACATGTTCAAAATCACTGTCTTCAACAGCAATACAAGACATAGACAGTTGAATATGGCACTATGGTTGTCACTAGCATTCCTGGTGTCACTATTTTACAGCCTCTCATATATCTCTCTCCATATCATATGATGCTTTTAAGTTACTTCATAGGAAAAAATCCAGACTGGAGAATGGGGTAGCCACGTAACATATTCTATCTAGTAATTGTCAAATGTTTTTTCATGTCACCGATCTGTCTGAAAATGAGCTGATACATCACTGTACCAATATTAAAGCTGTTGTAGTTTCACCAGCATTGTCATCAAGCCATTTATCTGTTGTCCTGTTTAGAATGTTCAAATATTGAACACTGTTCCAGGTGCTATCAATGAACACAGGACAAAGAGCATTTTTATCTTTGTTTGATGTTTGAAAATTTTGCGTATTATTGCTGAATTACCACAAAATTGTTACATGTTTCTTTTGTTGATTAATTTATTTTATTTTAATGAATGCATTAATTTATTATTGTGGCATTTTTTAAATGAATTAATCTTTTGTCCCCGAATAGATATTTAAGTATCATTTATTTTAGCACTGAAATAAGCATGCATCACATGCATACACTGCCGCAATGTGGTAAGATTTCTTTTACTCTTTGACATATGTTTAAGTGGACAATCCATATATTTATTAATGAAAATTTAATCTTGAATCCAATTATAAACAAGTTAGTCATCTATTGAAATATTAGCTATTTTTCATATAAAGTATCATTATATTAATTTATAATCTGTACAAATAAGAAATTAATGAAAACAGATCTAGACTGTTTCATTAATGCCCTTCCAGATTTCTCGAAAAAACTTGTTTGCAGAAATCAACTGAACTATCTAAAGCAAACATAATTAGCATATAATGATAAAATTATATATTATTGTTATGATGACAATTTCTTACTTGCGTTAAAAATGTTCTGGATTTATTCGACCCTAATAGCTTTGCATCGACAGATTGCTGTATTTTCTCTATTATTGCTTCTTCGTGAAGAAAATGAACTTCGTGTTTTGTAGGATGAACATTGACATCGACATTTTGTGGTGAAATTTCTAATCTAAATAAAACGTAAACTTTGCTCTAAGTTATAAATTATCAAATATAAATAAAAATCAATATAAATAGCAATAAAGAAAAAATTAAATTTTACATTTTACCTTTGGAAGCATATCTAATCACTTGGCTATTATGTCTATAATAATTGTGTATAGAATATTTTAACAAATTATTATTGTACATCATGTGTTTTATGATTTTTATATTGTAGAGGTGTGTGTGTGTGAATATAAACTATTTAACAATATGAATTATTGTGCAATAGTACAAACTTAAATAATTAACTGAATTTAAAAATATAAAAAATTTAATTTTTGACTTCAAAATCATTTTAACACAATCATAAATTTAAATCAAAATTATAATTAATGAATATGTAATTTTGTATGATTTACTAATGAAGTATGAATAGATTATTTCTTACAATTGTTGTTATTTCTCAAAAAAAAAAAAAACACTAATAAAAAAAGATGGAATTTTATTTTATTTTTCTATTATTTCTTTATATTTCTCATCAGAATCATCACATAATGTAAATAAATATTTATTGACTTTTATATTGTATTAAATAAATCATTACAAAAACTAAGGAAAACACTTTACTTCAATAATTTTATCAAAATTCTTATGTTATTATACCAATTTTATAATAACCAATGGAAAAAAGCCAGCAATGAGTTGCTTAACTTTCCCAGCAACATTTAAAACTGAGTGTAGTGCTATCTGTTATTAAAAACTTTTTATATTTTTAATTATTAAAAAAAAATGGCAAAAAGCTTAATTTTGAGAGTAAGGATGGATTTATAAAAAATTGTGAGTGCTAATATTGAGTAAAATCATCATTAAGTCCAATCCTATTGGAGATACACACAACCCTCTTTACCTCCCACCCCCTCGAGCTTTAATCACCAAAATTTAATAGCATCAATCCCCCTAATAAAAAGACCTCTCAGCCAAATTTCACAAATTTTCAACAAAAAGCACAGCAGTTATTAAGCTTCAAAGAGGGTGAACAAAATTGTTATTTCTGTATGTATAGATGTTAATGTTAATGTGTATGGATACCCCCAAAATTTTTTTTTCATTTCTTGTGGTCCTGAGTCCAAAAATGTAAAAATCTGGGATCATTTTTGCCAGGTTGCCATACTTTTCCTCTGTTATACATAACAGCAGGGAAAGTAAAAATGCCCAAGTGTCCTCTGTTTATGGGATTTAGCAACCTAAGATGAAACAAGCAATTATTTATTGTGACATAGTCACTATGCCAGGCTGCAATTTTTAATCATATTTTTAATTTAATTCATTTAAAATATATGCTCTCCACCTCAACTTAGTTTCCCTGTACATCATACTATCCCTTTAATAATAGAGTCATGCCAATCATCTATCTAACATCTTTCAGAAAAAAATTTTTGAACTGAAATAACATGACTTCCAGTTTGCATTGAAAGTTCTTATATGATTAATCGGGGCATCCTGCCTGAGGTTTCCATAATTGGACCCTCTTTCATCTATCTAACTCTATCTTCAAGATTAAGGAAAGACAGATAGCTGAACGGAAGACAGTAGGGATTTATAGGTTTACAATTTTTTCAAATTTCAGCCCAAAAATTATGTAATTGAAAGCAAAAAACATGAAATTATCGACTATTAAGCCACTTCAAACTATGTAGTTTCTTGAACTCTGGATATTAAATCTTATATACAAACAGAGCTTGGTGAGTATCATCTAATTCTTATGTCTTACTACAAGTTAAGTTAAGTTTCATACCCCATGTAAAGAAATGGATGACTATTCTTTGGTAAGTAAGCAATGTAAATGGATTCAATAGCTTTTCTCAATGCAGTACATTCTACGAGTCTGTCTAAAATAAAAAAAATTATTTATTAATAAATATTATAACAGCAATGTATGATTTAGAAATTCTGATATAAATTATAAACTTACGATTTATAAAAAGTAAAAATATGCACTTCTTAACTGAATAATTAGCATTAGAAATATATCCAGATACTTTGAATTTCAGCTGTGTATCTTCACATTCAAAACTTAGCAATTCTCTACAATGAAATAATCAATATTGTTTACATTAATAGAAAAAAATATTAATGAAAAATATCTATATTTTTCATACAAGATGTCTATAAACTCCATATGCACTTTTAAATATTAATAGTTTTGGAACTACACAAGGTAGAATTAATCTGTAAAAACCTCCATGAACCTAATGTGTGTAGTTTTTTCTCATTACTTCAAAAATTGATTATTCTTTTATCTCTTATTTTGTTTATTTTTGAAACTTCATAATGAATTTTTCAGAATTGTTATTGACCTATGACTTCTCTAGAAGAAAAAGTAAACTGCATTCTTTGGTTGGGTGAGCTGAAATCCGTCATTTCTGTCCAAAGAAGGGTCCATGGGTCAATAACAATTCTGAAAAGAAAACAGTCATATTGAAGATTCAATAAGTAAATAATAATAGATAAAAGGATAATAATTAATTTTTGAAAAAAGAAGAAAAAACTAGACACATCAGGCTTATAAATGTCTTTACAAATTAATTCTATCGTGTATAGTTCCAAAATTATTAATATTTAAAAGTGCACATGGACTTTATAGACACACTGTATTTCAAATAAATTAATATAATTCTAATAATTCTTAAAAATAATAATATCTAATAGACAGTTTTAAAATGTTTAAACTTATCTGAAATATTTCAAAATATAAAAAAACTACAATACTTCATAATACATTATGTCAATAATATTCAGATAATTGATGCTCTACTGTAGTTCTAATAATACTTCTATCCTGAAATTAGTATAGTTTCTTTTACTGTTAGAATTCATTGTCTACCAAACTTGAAATCATGTATTTACTTGGCTTATGACAATTCATGGATATATCATGATGCATCTATACACATTAAAGAACTTGTAACATAGCTCTTCACTTCAATTTAAAGATTTAATAGTCTAATGTTAATTAGGTTGGTGAATACAAAAAGTAAAGTAACTCTTAATCTACAGTTTGCAGCTTAATATCTCAGATTAAAAAGCTGTCAATTTGAAAGATTGTTGATGAGTTTGACCATCAGAAAGTTGTTTTCAGATTTTCAGAATAGGCATGCATTTATCAAAATAATTTATAAAATATAGATCAAATGGTACACTGAATTTTTAATGACTAACTAACTATAAAGATATTACATAATTTGAACCAAAAATAGGCAGTTAACCACCATCTTGTGCTAAATTTAATACTTAAAAATAACTTAATTTAGAATATACTGGAAGGGAAAAAAATTAAGAAAGGCAAGGAACTCAAATCTGAAAAATTCTACTTATTGTGAAGCTGTATTGCCAATTTTGCTACCCCGATTTCTTAACTTCCAGACCAATTAATTTACAAGACATAAGCATACAGGTCATTTGCTACAATATGGAAGCTTAACCATCTATCTTTAGTCCAAATTATGTGAATGTTTTTAAGTAATTTACACATATTATTGCCCAATTAAAACCGGCAGTATTGATTATTGTTAATATCAAACAGTCTGCCAGATTGTATCAGGCTATATTACAGCTACAATTATTAATTGTAGCTGTAATATATAGATATTGAGATATTAGATATAATAATTTGCCTATCACCATCTCATAATAAATTTAATAATTATAAATAAATTAATATTTAATTTATAAAGTTCTGGAAGAAAAGAATCAGCCAGGAGTGCGACTCATACCTTTAACTTCCACTTATTATGCAGATATATTGCCAATTAACTATTAATAATTTAGATATAACCATACTGATTATATCAAATATTAATAATACTATTAGTTCTATATGTGAAGGTCTGGTATCATAACTGGCAACACATCCTCATAATAAGCAGAAGTTGGATATTCGAGTCCCACTCCAGACTAATTCTNTCTTCAAATTTTTGTAATTTACTGGTAGTAAATCGTTGGCAAACAATATCCAAATCTTCTTTCTAAAATATTTATTATATGATAAAATTAAATTTTAAATACATATTTAATTATTAAATATTACACAAACAATGGAAAATATTTCCAATTTAAATGCTTTTGTTAGCACAAAGAAAGGAAACTAATATTTTTCTGTATTTCCTTTTACTTTGTATTATTGTATATACATTTAATATCTGTTTTATATATATATCTAACTTAATCATTATTTTTATTTATTTCAAAAAGTCAACTTCATTACACATATATTGTTTTTATTTATCTTTTAAAGAAGCAATATGTAAATACCATTACTTTGTATCACACTTACATTCTCTGTATCAATTTTATGTTAAATCTAATCAACAGTTGAAATTTCATTACCTTTTTAGTGAAAAAATCTATTTTTTCACAGGAATTAATGGTATTAAATTCTGATTATATTTTAATAAACAAAAAATATGAAATTAATCTCCATTCAGGCACAATGCAGTTCTGAATGAAGTAACTAGGACCTTATCAGAGCTAAAGACCATTCCTGTAGGAGTAAAAAGTCAAAAGAATCAATGATCTACATGTGATTCAAACACAGATAATTAAATAATTTATTCATTAACTAAAACATCATGTAGATAAAACTTCATGAGATATAGCTTCCTCAAAATCAGCCTAAGGGCTGCTTCTTAAACATATGATGGTCTTAACCAACACCACCTAAGAATACAGCCTCCAAACACTTTCAGAAATCTCATGTAATGTCACTACTAGTGGTCCTTTCTAACAACTATTTCCAAGCTCGACGTCTCAAACATGCTGTTTTTCAGTCTTTTGTTCTTTGAATTGGATTTATTATTTACTTTAGTATATTTATACTTCCTAGCTAAGGTTCTTTCAGGATAAGCGATATGCCTTGAAAGTGGTGTGTACCAGCTTGCAAAGGGAACTATGCAACAGGATCAAAAGTTAGTGCTTTTAGTTTCCCTTCAGATGAAGTTTTATGGCAGAAATGGATATCTGCAATTCATCTACAGAACTTTTTAAAATTATATTAAAATTATTTATAATTATTAAATTTATTACAAGATGGCAACTTAATCACCCATCTCTATGCAAAATTACTAAATATCTAATTAAATATAGCCCAATGTAATCTGGCAGATAGTTTGATATTCAAGAATCAGGTTATTTGATGTTTTTATTTGTATTGATTATTATTGTATGTTAAGCTTGGTTTTATATGTAAAATGCAACCTGAACTATTAAAACTGGTATAATTATTAAAATATGCTAAAAGTTATAATTAATTGAAAAAAAAAAAAGTTATAAACTGATCACTAAAGCTCTAAAATTTGCTTGAGTAATTTACTGTGTACATTAACTTTATTCATTTCCAGAAATTTCATATGGTTGCACAAAAGTATAAATGATATTAAATGTTAAAAATGGAGACTTAATCAAATTTATATCTTACCTTGCAACACTATTTCCATAAATAATACGAATGTTATCCAATACTGTTGAACCTGACGGAGTATGAACATCTGTTCCAGATTCGCCATGCTATTATAACAATTATTATTATTATTATATTTCTTGAATTCTATTATTCAAAGAAATTATTAAATAATTACCTTTTTTAATGAAAAGCCAATATTGGCATTATGAATTGCATATCTGCTTACAACTTCAGTTATTTTAGAATGTTCTTCTGCAGCACTTCTTAATGCTTTTCTACGTGTTATCATATTATAAAATAAGTCTTCTACCTGAAACAAGTATTGATTTATTGTTTTAAATAATTAAATTAAAAAATAATTAATCATTTTATTTGCTAAATGCCTTTTTACTGACAGGTAAAAAACCTCTCAGAAAGTTTTATATTTTAATGCATTCTACATTTTTTATTTACATATTAATAAATTAAATTATTACTTAAATGTGTTGTAAATTTCATTTACACTTAATAATATGTATTTTACCAGATTCAACTATAGATAATTAAATAATTTATTCATTAACTAAAACATCAAAATTATCAGATGCATGTATGATATTTTATTAAAAAACTTTTATATATTTAATTATTATAAAATGGCAAAAAGCTTAATTTTGAGGGCGGGAATGAGTTTTATAAAAAAATTGTAAATGCTAATAACGAGTAAAATCATCATTAAGTCCAACACCACTTGTGACTGTTAAATAAATTATTCAGGTCTCTAGTCTTCATAATACACTTTATTAAGAATTAGATAAAGATAAAACCGATAAATTGCATTATTTAAATTACATAATAGAAACTTAGATCCTAAAGGATGCTGTTCATGGCAGGAGGAGCACGAGATCACATTCAATTTGATGTACCTCTTGTCTGTAATTATGCACTGACATTGTATGAATTTCTAAGTCTCAACAATGACACATGACTCCTCTTTATCTCCCCACCCTGGCAACCTTTAACCATCAAAATTTAACAGCATTGATCTTCCTAATACACAAACCTCGCCACAAAATTTCAGAAATGTTCGACAAAAAGCACAGGAGTTATTAAGGTTCAAAGTGGGTGAACAAAATTGTTCCCCCACACATGCAATCTATACATACAGAAAAAAAAACCCTGAATTTTTATGCAATTCTTGATGTTTCAAGGTCCAGAGTTCAAAAATGTGAAAATCCTGACGGGGACTTTTTTGATCTGTTGCTATACTTTCCCTTGTTATTTATAACAGAGCCAGGAAAGTAAAAATAGTAATTGTAATAAAAAGTAGAAAAAAGTTATTGTTAATCTGTTTATAAAGTTTAAAACAAATATCATTCTTAACTTACAACAATTTGTGTTCCCTGATTTCCTGCACAAGCTTTTGGTACTGATTTTGGTTTTCCATCACAATATGAAACTCTGCAAAATTATTATTATTTTATCAAAGAAAATTCAATATTATGAAATAAAATTAAATTTTTCTTAAATAAACATACTTATATGCACATTTTGAATCAGCAGTTTTAGTGATAATTGTAACATGAGCAACATGGCTAATACTGGCTAACGCTTCTCCTCGAAAACCATAAGTCGCAATGGCAGACAAATCTTCAAATTTTTGTAATTTACTGGTAGTAAATCGTTGGCAAACAATATCCAAATCTTCTTTCTAAAATATTTATTATATGATAAAATTAAATTTTAAATACATATTTAATTATTAAATATTACACAAACAATGGAAAATATTTCCAATTTAAATGCTTTTGTTAGCACAAAGAAAGGAAACTAATATTTTTCTGTATTTCCTTTTACTTTGTATTATTGTATATACATTTAATATCTGTTTTATATATATATCTAACTTAATCATTATTTTTATTTATTTCAAAAAGTCAACTTCATTACACATATATTGTTTTTATTTATCTTTTAAAGAAGCAATATGTAAATACCATTACTTTGTATCACACTTACATTCTCTGTATCAATTTTATGTTAAATCTAATCAACAGTTGAAATTTCATTACCTTTTTAGTGAAAAAATCTATTTTTTCACAGGAATTAATGGTATTAAATTCTGATTATATTTTAATAAACAAAAAATATGAAATTAATCTCCATTCAGGCACAATGCAGTTCTGAATGAAGTAACTAGGACCTTATCAGAGCTAAAGACCATTCCTGTAGGAGTAAAAAGTCAAAAGAATCAATGATCTACATGTGATTCAAACACAGATAATTAAATAATTTATTCATTAACTAAAACATCATGTAGATAAAACTTCATGAGATATAGCTTCCTCAAAATCAGCCTAAGGGCTGCTTCTTAAACATATGATGGTCTTAACCAACACCACCTAAGAATACAGCCTCCAAACACTTTCAGAAATCTCATGTAATGTCACTACTAGTGGTCCTTTCTAACAACTATTTCCAAGCTTGACGTCTCAAACATGCTGTTTTTCAGTCTTTTGTTCTTTGAATTGGATTTATTATTTACTTTAGTATATTTATACTTCCTAGCTAAGGTTCTTTCAGGATAAGCGATATGCCTTGAAAGTGGTGTGTACCAGCTTGCAAAGGGAACTATGCAACAGGATCAAAAGTTAGTGCTTTTAGTTTCCCTTCAGATGAAGTTTTATGGCAGAAATGGATATCTGCAATTCATCAAGACAACTTTGTACCTACAAAACAGTCAGTGGTGAGTAATTTAAATCTTTTTTTACCTTTTAAGATGGAATAAACCTCATAAGCAGGCCATTTTTAACTGGTAAACAATACTTTAGAATAGCTTACTTTGTTTTAGCTCATAATGGTAAGTTTGTTTAATGAGAGAGAGATTCTTTTTAAATTGTTTTGTTCATAAAAATTCATGTTGATCTATATCTATATAAATGCCTTTGTTTTAGATATACAGTAGAGCGTCGATTTTCCGAAAGTCAATCATCCGAAAGAATTCCAGTCGGCAAATTTAAATTTTCGCCAGTGCTGTGGCGCTGCAATCTTTGGCTATGTCTTGAGCTACTCAAATATTTTACGTTTTTGATACTAAATTAACATCTGAAGTATAATTTTTTATTGTTTATATATTTTCCAATATATTTATTTTGTTTGTACAAAATAAAAAAATAATTTTTAATGATACAACAGTCTTTGTTAGGCTTAACATTGACGAAAATTCAACGCGAAGCGACACGCAACGGATAAAAATTTTAACATCAGATACGTTAAACTATTTTTTCGTACATAAATCGGTTATCCGAAATATCAGTTATACGAACAACCCCAGTCCCCAATTGATTTGGAAAATCGACGCTCTACAGTATTCAGTTTTAGAACATTTATTTGGAATGGCTATTCCAACAGGGAAGATCCAAATTAGAAATTAGCAAGTATAGATTAAAGCATGTTCTGCTTAGTCTAGACCGTAGAGAATATGCAGAATATGAATATGAATACTTTAATATATTATTATTTGTATTTGTAAACATGGAAGTTCAGAAAGAACATACAATTAGGAAATGGAAATGTATGAATTAGCATTAGTGACTTTAAACATTAACAGGAATTAACACAATGCTTACTTTCATGTATGTGAATTACATTTTCATCCAGATGACATCGAATGTAGCACAAGTATGTACAACCCAAAAAGTGGAAAACTTCTTACTGCTCCATTAGATCAGCCAAGAATTAAGAAAGGTAAGAAATATTTTAAAATTAAATTTTACTGAATGTGATTGTCAGAGTGATTTTTTTATTAATCAAGTATCATTTGTCACCTGATTTATTTAAACCAGGGCTGTGGAGTCGCGTAAAAATCTACCGACTCCAACTCCGACTCTTCCTTACCATCCGACTCCGTTTCATATACATAACAAGTTGGTAAGTAAAAAAGGAGTCGGAGTCGGCGGATTTTTTGACGACTCCGACTCCGGCCAAAACACAAAACTCCACGACTCCGACTCCGACTCCACAGCCCTGATTTAAACTGTTACTTGTTTATTTTTAATAGGTGCTGTTCCTTCATTATTACCAGGATGGCCTTCATATTTATCCAAGCTAATCAGCAAAAGAGAAAATCCAGAGGATCGACGACAGTGCTTGGAGAATACTTTCCTCAGTAATGCAATAGAAGAAAGTATGGAGTCGTATACTAAACTGAAAGAAAAATTCACTTTTACTACTTTTGAAGAAGTTCCTCAATCTGTGCTGTGCAATCATCAAAGAAGACTTAATGGTACATATTTTTGAACAGAATGTCGTTGTTAAATTTCTTGGTAACACTAAGGTGTCCACAAAGATAAGTAATGTAAATGAATTAAGTGATATCCTAAAACTTGCATATCAGAAGTTTTCTGGAGTAACAGATGATAGTCTTATTGAAAATATAAACACTGTTGACAACATTTTAAAACAGATTTCAGAAGTACTTCCAGAGCAGGAAGGTAAGATTTGATTTTAAGATAACAGTTATCATTAGTTAAGTGTACTAGTACACAGTTAAGACATGAATGGAATACTGTGGTTCTGTGGTCTCTTGTGCATTCTATTAGCCCACATGCATATAAATTTTTGAGAAGCAGTAGTATGTTGACAATGCCAAATCCAACTACTTTGGTTCATGTTTGTAGCCAACTTAATACAAATCCTATGTGAGGGCAGCATTCCCAAAATTTTTATATCTAGTAGAGTAAATACATTGAGTGAAGAAGACAAAAGTATTCTTTCGC
Organism: Centruroides sculpturatus; assembly: GCF_000671375.1. NCBI lineage: Eukaryota > Metazoa > Arthropoda > Arachnida > Scorpiones > Buthidae > Centruroides > Centruroides sculpturatus. The sequence continues at coordinate 282,157 of NW_019384581.1, read as the reverse complement.
TAGTTGATCAGATACATTTAAAATCACAATTAGACTACAAAGGTATACTAAACTGTAAGAACGTATACACTACAAACGTACACTAAATGTATACGTTTGTAATTATAGTGGGTAGATCTCATGACTCTGCTAAATGTGCCAGTAGTGCATTTGTTTTCATAATCCAAAGTTTGGATTCACAGTACAAAGATGTATGCCACATTCTTCCAGTTAAATGCATTCAGGCTAATGTTCTTTTTGCATTAATAACAGATATTATTGTAAAACTTGAATCACTTGGATTTGAAGTTTTAGGTGTTGTTGCAAATAATAATGCAATTAATAAAAAAGCAATTTCTTTTATTTAGCAACCCTCCAGATTTTAAGATTAAATATGATAGTTCAAAACCCAAATGGAAGATCATTATATTATTTCTGTGATACAGTGCACCTGTTAAAGTGCATTAGAAATAATTGGTTCAATAAAATAGATGAAGCTCTGAATTTTCCAGATTTTAGTGAAGAGTTGAAGGGAGGCATTGCATTTGTTAAATCTTTAAAGATGCTTCATCTGTTAGAAAAAGAACAATTATTAAAATAAGGTTGTGGTTTGTCACTAAAGTGCCTCTATCCTACTTCTATTGAAAGGCAGAATGTGAAGCTGGCTATTCAAATATTTAATGATAATACAGCTGTAGCTTTGAGACATATGGGACCAAAGAACAGTATTGAAGAATGGGAATCAACTGCCATATTTATTGAAATAATATATCAATGGTGGTGTGTGGTGAGTGTGAAGACATTTTTTAAAGGTCAGAGGCTGAGAAATCCATTACAAGAACTAGCAACTGCAAATTCAAAACATATACTTGAATTTCTTAATTGTTTTCTCTTGTGGATCAACAACTGGAATCTTTTAAATGATAACAAAAAATTAACTAGAGGAACATATACTGCATTAAGGCGCATCACAGCTGCTCTTATTGATTTTTATGATTATTAGATTAATGTAAAATAAAGAAAGTATCTTCTTGGTAAAATTCAAACAGATAGTCTAGAGGACAGGTTTGACAAATACCATCAAATGGCAGTAACTGGTGGAAACTATCACATATCCCTCAGACAATTATTTGAAACTGAAAGTAAGCTGAGGACACAAAGTGTATTTTCATTAATATTGAAATCTAAGAAAAAATGGTAACTAAAGATGATATTTTTGTTGAATGCACAAATATAGAGGATATTGAAAGTATTGTTGTTCCTGATTCTTTAAATATTGTTGTGGAAGAATATGATTTTGAAGAGATAGGAGAGTGTACATGGCCTATTCTTCATTACATTGCTGGCTACTGCTCACATCAGGTCATTAAATCTGTAAACTGTGAGTATTGTTAAGTCTTTTTAACCTCTGATGACAGTAGAACATAAGACATTAACTTAATAGTTTCTATGGATAGAGGAGGTTTAACATATCCAAGTGAAGATGTTGTTTTGTGTACTACTTATGTTTATGTTACAACCCAGAAAATGATATCAGAGAAGGAAAAGTTATTTCTAGAGAAGAGCAATCAAAGAGACATACGGAAGAGGCATACTTTAAATAATCTGTCATCTGATTTATTTGCAGGCAATAGATGTATAAATGGACATAGTTCAGACTTAATAATTAAAAAATTTTACTGTGTTCTTCAAATATTTTGCTAAAAAATTATGCAAAAAAGATCAATGATATTTTGAAGCAAAAGGATGTTTTAACCTACAAGTGTCATAAACAAAACTGAAATATTTTATTGATTCTGTATAATATGTTTTAAAGATATTGTTATTTTAGATCTGTTATGTTTATTTTAATAGCAGTCTCATTCTTTTTGTTTGTGTTTATGTACCTACATATGTATAAATAAGTATACGTGTATACTTCTTATGTAATGGTGAATAAAATCTAAATTTTAAAAATAAAATCTCAATTTTTTTGAACTTGTTTTCTAGTATTGTTTAACTAATTTTATGTTCTGAACATTCTGAAAGTATTTCTACTGCTTTGTATAATATTGAATTTAAAAAGTGTATATTTATTTGTAATTTTTTTACTTAGAATTTCCTAGAAGTTATTTGATTATTACTTATAAACCAATTGAATTTAGTGTACTCTTCCATTAATAAAACATTGAAATATTTATCTGTGTCATCTTTAATTTTATTTCACTTTTACATATCAATAGTAATGAAGTTAGCATAGTTGCACTATTTATTTTCTGGAAATTGTTTTAAAAAATGAACGAAGGAACATATCATTTACGAAGAATCCATAAAGCATCAGCCGCATGCTGCCACGTCATCAATGTCATTTGGAGGTTTTATTCCTAGGTGGTGTTGGCTTAACGGAGTGCACAGCACAACTCCAATCACACCCTGTAGTCCATGCAATGGCCTTTTTTATGTTTTACGAGCTTTTAGCCATCTCTAGAAGTGAAAAACAGTTCATTTTTAGCATTTCTTTGAGAAATAGTTCCAGATTTTTTCACTTTTAAACTTTACCCCATTTTTGAGGGTCTTCAAAATTCCATCTGGGGTTATATCTTGCAAAGGATCACATTGTAGACCATCAGTTTATCTGACTTTTTAGTTCTTAAGGGTACAGCTACAACTCTGATAAGGTCCTAACCATCTCATTCAGAGCTTATTTGTACCTCAATCTGCACAAACTATAATTATTAACAATAAGGGTAAAATTTTACCTATGTGCACTGTCACGGTGGTGGTTGTGACTGTTCGTGCTCCTGTTAGTTATTGATATGTGTGTTCAAGAAATACCGTGAATCAATAACTAGTGACATTAAACAATCAGCTGCCTACTGGCGGGTCCCCTCTGGGAGGAGTCCAGTGGGAGCATGAACAGTTGTGACTGCAGCCATGAGAGTGCACATAGGTAAAATTCTACCACAACGAGAATTGTGACAAATTTTTATATTTACCCTAATTCCAGTACCATTGTCCTGTATTTGCAATAGCTTCATACCTCCAGATTTCACTATTACTTGTATTGAAGTAGCTTTAGCATCAATACTGTAAAAATATATGCATCTTAATTTATCAAAGTTATTAATAAATTTAAAAACTTTGATAAAAATGATATCCTTACCTATTTTCTAGCATTTCTTTAAGTGCATTTGAAGGACGTTGGATAACTTCCCCCGCAGCAATCCGATTAACAACACATTCATCCAGTCGACATATTGCAGCCGGCTTAGACATTTCTATCAATTAATTTCTAACCGTGATACGCTTACTTATTCGTAATAACAGCAAACTTTGAAAATAATATACTAGTTTATTAAGAGAGCCCGATTAGAAATTTGTATATAGTCACTAAACTTAGTTTAAATCTTTAGTTTAATGTTAAAAAATAGCATAATTTTATATATACAGTATTTAATAAAAAAAATATAGCAAAGTTCGAGTTTAGTTCTTTTAATAAACGTGTCAGGAAGTGTAAACTTCGAGGAAAAACATTCTCACGTGTGCTCTATAGAATTCCCGCAAAAATCTTGACAAAAATGTAAACTAAATCGTTATTGGTCTGTTCGATCTGTTGATATTGTTATAAAACAATATTAACCGACCAATAACGATTTAGCTTACATTTACATGCTATAGGCGATCAACAGTAGCGCCACACTAATTTTTTAAATATTTTTGTAATATTAATACAATATTTATAATATCTTTGTTATAATCTCTGATAAATATACCGTAAATTATTTTTTTAAAATTATAAGAAATATTAAATTGTCGATAAGTCAACTTTTTTTCATTAATTAAAAAATTTAAATTTTATATTTTATCTTAATAACATGTTTAATTTGTTTTTAAATAACAATATTTTTAAAAGACATATCAAATTTAACAATAAAATTTTATTATAAAATAATTTTTATTTTCTTCTTTTGCCCTGTAGGCACTAAGACCTTTTTCCATGTCGGGCGTGCCGTGACATTTGATGATAGGGAAGCTGTGTTTCTATAAAAACCCGACTTCCAGGGGCAATCAGTTAATTCTTTCTTTAAATCTATTAAATAGATTATTAATAAACAAGTTTAATATAATTACCTCTGTTATTAAATCCAATATATTCCATATGCCCTCTAAATGCCAATTCTTGCTTTGATAAAAACATATAACATCTATTTATTTACATATAATATATCTATTACCCGTAACTATCTCGTTATAATTTTCAATATTTATTTTATATTATTTACTAATGTTAAATTCTATTCCGCTTCGATTTCCAAATTGCTTCAAATACGAAAGAATCGACGATTTTTCGTGTCTTTTGCCAGCTAAATTGTCAAAGACATTCTTATTCCACACACTAATTTCACTCTGTAAATGGATTTTTATGCATTTACAGAGCCATTTTATCGTGAAAATATCGAACAAATTTTTTATTGAAGCGTTTATATTTAACTTAGGCATTGGCCGTTCTCTTTTAATAATGTTTTCTTTTTCATTATA
>NW_019384581.1:273424-276062 GCF_000671375.1 Centruroides sculpturatus | reverse complement strand
CAGTGTTTCTCAACGGGGGCGATATCGCCCCCATGTGGGCGTTTTTCTATGTTGAGGGGGCGATTAGTAACAATTTATATTTGGGGGGCGAAAAACAATTTTCTGGGCGATATAGTAAAACATTATATTACGATTAATTAATTAGTTATTTTATTCGTTATATCGTACAATAATTAAACAAACAACTTCATACTAGTCACTAGTCTATTCGATGCAGTACGAATTTGGCGTTAACCCTGGCCCTCGGTATCGGAATTTTGAAGTGAAGGGGGCGATACTATGTAACGGTTTTATTGAAGGGGGCGATACCACGTTGAAGGGGGCGACGATTCGTTAGAGGTTGAGAAATACTGCTTTATAGTAATCATTCTTAATAAGGATCGATAAAACGGAAAATAAATAAATATGTATCGGATATTAAAAACTTGAAATACATAATTTTTAATTATAAATTAGTTTCATCTTCAGACGAAAACGTAAGAATATGGGCAATAATACATTTTTTCCATTGTTTTCACTTTCTTTGTTGTGAGTGAGCAATTTTCGATTGAGGAATACAATTTCGAGATTTTTGTTTTATTTCTTAAGGATATTTTGCTTCAGATATAAACGTGAGTGATATTTTGACAAACTACACAACATACGGTACAAAAATATATTTATAAAAATAGAATTACCAATCTTTGTCATTAGCTAATCATAAGATTCTAAAACTTAATTGAGAGCGAAAAACGGCATGGTAAGATTGCAGATGTGAATTGGGAACTTAAAAGAGCTGTAGGGTATGCCCATAACAGCAAAAAATCAAAGCAACCACACCTGTAAATGTGACCATTCGCGAGATATAGCCCCCGAAATCAGACTACTTCCAGGACTTGGGTAATACAACTTCCGAGATAAATTACCGTATCTCGTACTGATTTGGAATAGAATACATTTTATCATGAAACAAAGATGCCCAGAGTTAATAATAATGAACATGAGTTAAATCTTTGTCAAGAATACAATTGATTTAATGATTTTATATCGCGTGATAGAAGCACGTGCGTTTATATAGACAAATCACGAGCGAGTCTCAACACTAAAATAGGACCATTATCGAGGAATTCAGCTCTCAAAAAAGTTTATTTAATTATTATTTTTTCATAATAAAAACAATTAATCATTTAGCAGTATTTCCTAAATTAAATTGACAAATGAATAACAAATCTGTAGTAAATTTAAAAATAAATTATTTTTTATATCCATAGATTACTAGATGCTTTTGAAAACACTTTTAGCTATTGAAATTTAATAATTCTTGTACCAATAAGTTTCAATTTTCATAATTAATACTTTGTCATTCAATCCTGCTGATCCTTAATTAAAATACCAACACTAAGCAGGCACACACAAACAGTAACAAAAAAAACTTTATTAAAATAAGATCAGAGCTGTCGTCTACATCCTCAGGCTACATCAGGGCAACTTAACGAACTTTCTCGCCTTTTTTTCTTTTTATTCCAGCTTCCAGGCAATAACTCGGTTTTAAATGTTGCCAGACCGTATTCACGATGTCTGGCGCTGGCGGCCACAGCTACTCCCCCACCAGTGTCTGCGACACGAAACGAACGGGAAAAGATAAATGTCAGCCAGAGCGTGTGGTAGTTTGTCGGGTTGGGGTTGGCATTGGAGACGTTGGGGAAACGTTGACAACACGGTTTTATTCGATCGATGGAAACTACAGTCTCTTCCTTTTGTGTATAGCGTGAATGTCTTGCCACCACGTGACACGACTTCTTAGGACTTCTTACGATGGATAGGGTCCATCGTATGGAGGCTGTAAAGGCTTCCGTACAGCATCATTGAGGAGAAATACGTGGGAACATGACTGCAGTTCTTTGTGGATAAATGGGTTGCGATAGGAGTGGTGCACCACAAGCACTGGTTTTAAGTTTGCCACCATCGTCCTGAGTTTTTCGACGAATGAACATAGATTGACGTCCTGAGAACCTGGGACGAAAAATTATCCAGGCAATCTGAGGCTGGTGCCATAGAGCATCTCGACTGCGGTAGTGCTGGTGTCTTCACGAAGCGCAGTTCGCAATCCTAACAAGACTGTAGGTAGTACTTCCGTCCACTTTTCAGTAAAGTGACATTTAATGGCAGTTTTAAGTGAACGATCAAAGCGTTTAACAATGCCATTCGCAATCGGGTGGTATGCTGTATGCTAACTCTTTTGGCACCAAAAAGTTGAGCGAGGGATTTGAATAGGCTAGATACGAATTGTCGCCCTTAGTCAGATGTTATTTGGGCAGGCACTCCACAGCGAGATATCCAACCTGAATATAGGGCTGAAGCCACTGTTTCAGCCGCTATATCTGGCAACGGGATTGCTTCAGGCCAACGAGAAAATCTATCGATGATTGTGAGGCAGTATGTTGAGCCGTTGGAAGGTGGCAATGGACCAACAATATCAATATGAATGTTTAAAAATCTAGCGTCTGGAATAGGAAAGGTTCCCAAAGGGCTAGCGACATGTCTCTGGATTTTCGACCGCTGACAAGAAATGCAGGTGCGAGACCATGTCTGGCAGTCTTTACTGATGGACGGCCAAACAAATTTTGCTTTTACCAATCTGGTTGAGCCCCTTACACCT
>NW_019384581.1:268473-273119 GCF_000671375.1 Centruroides sculpturatus | reverse complement strand
TAATTATATATAAATTAGGTACTGTATATATAATTATATATTAACTTAATTTATTGTAACTTTATATTATAATTATATATATATTTTCCGCCATCCAGCACTACGCTACGGAGAGTATAGGCGAGTAAGTTGAGTTTACTATCGTCTGTACAGTATGTAAATTAGGTACCATAAGTCTAATATAGCACTAATTTTATACAGTACATTTCTTGTGAAAGAAACATTTCTTATTGAACGGCCATAAAAATTATTTATATTAATGATGTCTCCAAAGTTCAACGAAGTTTTCGCAGAAAAATAAGTTATCAGAAATCGGTTTGGTGTGCTGCTCCGCGACGAAAACAAGCGTAAGCAACGGCGTAGTCGAACGGTGCACACTCGGTAAGTAATCCTATAATTTTTTGTTTATAGCATAGTTTATACGGATTATTCCCAAAAAATTATACGTATTTTGGAAATGTTGAGTCGAATTAGTCTAGAGTCGGTTAATTTTATAGAAGAAAACCTTTCAAACAGCCGTAGTACGTAAACTTCACACGTGTTGGGCTTTGATTGGCTCATGTATTTAAGGATTCCTACAACGTAAAATTCTTATAAAGTGGAACGTATCTAAGCGTTATAGGGGTCTACTGTATATATATATATATATAAATGGACGTGTTTGTCCCTATATTTCACTCTGCAGCCAAAACTACACATCGCACGTGAATGGTGTTTGTGTGTGGTAGTAGCCCCAAGTCTCCCATTGTGCACTATGGTGGTTGCGTCTCGATAGCTATAAGGGTATGGGAGATATGGGGGTTGAAAGTAGTTGACTTCGAAAATGTGTAACAATGGAAGTGTCAATAATAGAAGTATTAACAATGGAAGTGTTAAGAGAAAGCGGCATGCAAGATTTACAGGCGCAGATGCTGTTTTTTTTTTTTGTTTTTGTGGGAAATCGAACATATTTTTAGACCCACGTAAAAATTCTCTAACTAATCTGGAAACGGGGGACCTAATTCTTGCATTCTGTAAAAATGGGTAAGATTGGCTATAATATAATCTTAATCTTAAATGTTTTCGAATAGTCGAGGACCGTTATGTGTGAGTAGTGGGGATGGATTTTGGAAACGTGTGACGCACATGCTTCAGTTGATTTTTCATTAGTAAAAGTGTACGAATAACAGAAAAAAGTAGAAAGTGAAAAGTGAATAGTGAAGTGTGAAAAGTAAAAATATAAAAAACAATGCCAAAGTGTAAGAAAGAATTTTTGCGGTCTCGAATCATATCGAAACAGAAATAATCAAACAGAAGAGCAACTTGAAAATTATAGGGAAACACATCGAATCAGAGAAAGATTACGTAGAGGAAACAGGCTTTTCTGTAAAAAAAAAACTATATTACATATAAATGTACGAACAAATAAAAAACCCAGCGAAGAGGGTACTTGCAGCTAGTGAATATCTAAAAATCTAGCGTCTGGAATAGGAAAGGTTCCCAAAGGACTAGCGACATGTCTCTGGATCCGCTTTATGTTTGATGTCCGTTGAAAATTGTCCTGTAAAATCGAGATGTCTCAACTGACGAGGTATACACTTATTGTGTCGTTGATGAAAGACAAATGTTAATGGTTTATGGTCTGTGTAAATGGTGAACTGTCGTGCTTCCAGCGTAAACCGGAAATGTTTCACAGTCAAACACACAGCCAGAAGTTCTCGGTCGTATGCAGAATACTGACGCTGAGAGTTACTCAGCTTGTGGGAAAAGAACACCAGTGGCTGGAGACTTTGTGCTGTAACTTGATGCCCACAGCAGAATCAGATGCATCGACGTGCGGTGCAAGGGTAGCACTTGGTGAAGGATGGTGTAGTAAGGTGGCTTCTGCTAATTGTGATTTACATGACTCAAATGCCTGAATCGAATTGTCAGTCCATTTGATTTCACGTTGGTCGTTTCTCTTTGTTCCTTTAAGTAGGTCGTGCAAAGGAGCTTGGTGATGGGCGGCATGGGGTAGGAATCTACGATAGAAGTTCAGATGCCTAAGAACCTTCTCAGTTGTTTGAGGGTCTGTGATCGCTTCTGTTGAGTTATGGCAGATACATGTTCTGGGAGTGGCATAATGCCTTGCGGCATTATGCCATGTACCCTAAGAATGATACATGTGGGGCAGCAAAAGTACAGTTGGATGCATTGACTTGCAGACCGTACTTGTCTAGGCATTGAAACACTTGCCGCATGTGCATCTTATGTTCCTCCCACGAGGTGATAGCGATGAGGATGTCATTTAGGCATGAAAAACAGAAGTTTAGGCCTTGCAGAACTTCATGCATGAATCGTTGGAATGATTGGGCTGCGTTGCAGAGACCAAAACAAAGAAAACGAATTCAAATTGCCCAAATGGCGTCGTGATGACTGTCTTTGGCACATCATCTGGGTTAACTGGTATATGATGAAAAGATCTAACCAAATCGATTTTAGAAAATACTCCGTGTAAATTTTGACCAAAATCGTGGATATATGGCACTGGATAGTGATCGGGAACAGTTATTCTATTCAGGGCACGATAGTCTCCAGTAGGTCTCCAATCGTCATGGCTCTTCGCACCATATGGAGGGGTGAAGCCTAGTTGGATTTTGATGGTCTGCATTTACCTAGCTCCATCTTGTGCTGGAATTCTTGCTTTGCTACTTGCAGTTGAGCCGGGTTCAATCTACGAGGAATAACAAAAACAGGTGGATATAATGCACTGTGTTGTGCCTGACCTTGTCTGAAAAAGGCCGGGAACGAGTGAGATGTGGAAAGTCCTTCAGGATATCCTGCATTAGGGAATTGCTGATTATAGTTTCGACTGAAGTAGGTGGTAATGTATAATATCTTTCTCGTGTAGCAAAGGAAGTCAGAGGGTTGATTAATTATAAACTCTGTGACTAAGTGAATTTTTTTCATTATATCGATTATAAAAGTAATTGATTGTATAAGAAAATTAAATTAAACATAAAATAAAGATTGAATTTTTTTATTAGTTTCTAATTACAGAACGATTCCGTAGCCGTAGTTCTGTTTTTACCACGAGATGTCGCTACTTCGTGACGTCAAGAAGCTGGACAAGCATAATTCTGACTGTAGCGTATTTACACCACAGTCAGGATTAATTTATTACGAACAAAATTTGCTACTGTTCGTTTGTTGAACGTCAAATTTGTCTTTTGTCTAATGTTCATTACTTATATTATAGCTTTAAAGGATGATTATTGTTCATTATTTTTATCAAAATATTTAAAATTGTACAGTACAGTATATTATAAAAGTTATTCTACAGAATATGTAGACTTTCGTTCTTAAATTCTTTTAATCTCGAGATTTTCCTGTTGAATTTTCAATCTCTTACTCGAAATTTTTTTTTTTTGTATTATTTAATAAAATTATTCATTGCTTTTTAGGCATAATTTAAACGTTTTATATTAGAAAATTTGCGATATTTTATTTTACATTTAATGTTTATCTTTGAAATGTTCCACAAAACCAAACTCCATAGGCATTCTCCATATTTTCTCCATAGGCATTCTTATTTGGTTTTCACGAGATACTAAAAAACCTAACCCTGACGAATACTAAGAGTTAAGTGTATCTTGTGTAATTTGAGTAAAGTCTTTTGAATTGGTAGTTTAAATCCATATTAGTGAACTTTTTGTAGCCTCATTTAACAGATCTGCAATGATTTATTTGAACGTTAGCTAAGAAAAAATGCTACAGTATTCATAAGAAAGATGTTTTCTTTATGAAAAAGATTTATTGAAAATTATACATTTGCAACATTTTCATATGCACAATCTGTTATTGAATGTTTTCCTTTTGTAAGTACATTTCTGAAATGAACGTAGTCACGATCCCATGTGCCAGAGCCGCACGAGTAGAATTTATAAATTCCATGATTTTTTTAGACAGTACGACACTATTAACTTTAGTTGGTTCTCATCTCCTCTGCGGCTTTCCATTCGTAGAAATCTGTGAAATACAGTACATAATATTTTTATTTACAACTGAATGAGCTGTTAATATTCATGAAAACAATTATTTTAAGATATATTAATTAAATACAGCATTTTTAAAATTTTAGAAGAGAATTTACTTTCCCTTCATAGTTTTGAATTCCAGCTTCTCAATTCCATGTACAGTACTGTACAAGTACAGTAGACCCCTATAACGCGAGTTCCTATAACGTAGATTCCTATAACGCGGCGAAAAAATTGCGACAATATTCGTATAAAGACGCTAAAAGGGACGCGTAAAACGTCATCGCCAACTCGATATCGCGGACGAGCAGCCAAACTATTTTCCGCCGTCCAGCGCCACGCTACGGATAGTTTAGGCGGGTAAATTGAATTTACTATCGTCTGTACAGTATTATATATAAATTATATATAAACTAGCAGGTGGGCCCGGCGTTGCTCGGGCAAAAGTAACGATAACTAAGATAAAGATTATTACGTTACAGTCAACCTTACCCGTTTTCACAGAATGCAAGAATTGGGTCCCCTTGTTTCCAGACTAATTAGAGAATTTTTAGATGGGTCTAAAAATATGTTCGATTTCCCGCAAAAACGAAAAAAACTGCATCTGCGTATTGCACGTCGCTTTCTCTTAACAATTCCATTGTTACGTAA